>NC_068355.1:89367869-89530369 GCF_020536995.1 Dreissena polymorpha | reverse complement strand
AACTTACATACATGGTAGCTATGAGCATATGTGCGACGGTGATAGTGACGGAATTTTGATCTGAACCCTGGGTCAAAAGTTATGGGGGTTGGGGCGGGGCCGGGTCAGAGAATTTCACTCATTTTTTATGTTATTTTACATTAACTTCTTTATTTCTACACCGATTTTCTTCAAATTGATACTGAGCCTCTCTTATGACAATACGGTCAATCTCAACTATGCATGACCCCATTACCAACCCTGGGGCGCCCCGGCCACATAGGCCACGCCCACCCAAAATTGCCTTTTAGTATATTTTTTTCATTTCTACACCGATTCACTTCAAATTGATACTGAACCTCTCTTATGACAATACGGTCAATCTCAGCTATGCATTGCCCAATTACCAACCCTGGGGCGCCCCGCTCACATAGGCCATGCCCACATAGGCCACGCCCACCTAAAATTGCCTTTTACTATAATTTCTTCATTTTTACACCGATTCACTTCAAATTGATACTGAACCTCTCTGATGACAATACAGTTAATCTCAACTATGCATGGCCCCATTACCAACCCTGGGGTGCCCCGCCCACATAGGCCGCGCCCACCCAAAATTGCCTTTTACTATATGTTTTTCATTTCTACACCGATTCACTTTAAATTGATACTGAACCTCTTTTATGACAATACGGTCAATCTCAACTATGCATGGCTCCATTACCAACCCTGAGGCGCCCCGGCCACATAGGCCACGCCCACCCAAAATTGCCTTTTACGAGAGATATGCCGATTAGAAAAATCGAGTTATTTCAATAGGACTGGCTCGGTCTGAAGCAGCATCGTCAAAAATGCAAGAGCCCGAGAACCAGAGTGAATTGCTTACGATACTAGGAATGCTTTTCTATGTTGCTAAATTCATTCCTGAATTGAGTGAACTGAATGCCCCTTTGCGAGACCTTAAAAATAAGGAAAATTGGAAATCGAAAAAAGAAGCTAGAGAAGCCTTTAAAAGGATCAATGAGGCTTTGACGTCAACCGAAGTTTTATGTTACTTTGACATATCAAAAGCGGCTACGTTAAGAGAAGACGCATCTATGGGATGTTTAGGAGGGGCAATAATTCAAAGTAATTGGGTACTAGCATATGCATCTCTGACAACAGCAGAACAGATGTATGGTCAAATAGAAAAATAAATGTTAGCGTAGTATTTGGCTGCGAGCGATTTCACAAACTAGTGTACAGGAATAAACGGATCAGGGTTGAATCCGATCACAAACTACTTCAATTGAAAAAGAGAAACAAACAATTGATGATGAGCTGATGGTACTCGTTGCAGAAACATGTGCATGTACAAATCATGAAAAAATATCGAAAAAATAACGATTGTAAACATCGTTGATGAACAGTTACAGATAGTATAACAAATAATCGCATCATGATGGCCAGAAGCGCGCGATGAATTGCAGGATGATGCAATACCATTTTGGGAATTGAGAGATGAATTGTAAATGTACAATGGCGTATTGTACAGAGGTCAGCGTGTCTGCATTCCAATGAGTCTGAAACAATGAGAGCTATACACAAGTCACATCTTTGAATTGTGGATGGCAGAGAAGGACCAAATAGTGGGTCTATTAGCCTCATATAAATTTCTGTGAGAAGAGAACTTAATACACAATTTGTTGTTAGAAGAAAAAATACAGAATCTTGAAACATTAACCAATATTTTGATATAATAAAATAAATGTGCACATACAACGTCAAAAGTAGTATTTTTGATAATATGCTTTTAACCCATTCTGTCGGCTCTGTTTGTTTTTCCATTATTTGAAACGCTCCATATGGTCCAACTGCTCTTTCAATTCAACCCGTATAGTTACTGAAACTAAACGAGGTGAATGTACCAAAGGTGTCACTGTCTCATTAATCTTGCTGTCATACTCCCCTGGCAAACAACCAATTTGATCACCTAGAACATTACTGAATTCTTTTATTAGCTGCTCTATTTCCATCTTTTAACTGTTTATTCTCATGATGAGGCCTAGTTTCACTGCATCATCTCTGCTCAACAGATTTAAGCTGTCCGTCAATCACTAGAATGTTAAGTTGTTCTTGTATTCGCAGGGTAGTTATTTTTCCCAATTCTTTAACAGCGTTCCGCTTACATCATTTATGCGGGCATCGTTCTTTAATATTGGGAATCCCGCACAAAATTTCTAAGCGATTTGTCTCGAGAGCATGTTGCATTGTGCACCACTGTCTATCACCTAACACAAATATTTGTTTTTGACCCTCATGTTCACCGTCCACTCTTTGTGTCTCGTTTCATCGCCATTGTTTTTCCTGTGTAAACATCATGTGTGGATGACTTATGTTCGAACATATCAGATAGTTCGTCTCCTTCTGCGTGGTGTACAACGTCGAACGTTAGCTTGACCACTATCATAGCCACAGCTTGGCCTAGTACTAGCGCAAAACTGTCAACGACCTCAAGTTGTTGCACGTCCGCTTCAATATATTGACGCCTTAAAATGTACCTTGTTAACACGTACATCGCATCTTTTGTCGACTGCTGGACATTGTTTGACATGATACTGTTTGGTCTTGCACCACGTTGGTCATATTTATCCGGACGCGCCACGTTTACTGCTGGATGTTCTTGTAGTCTTAATGCGAGCGTTTGTTAGTTCCATGTGACGACACGTTTAAATCACCCTCTCCAAATTTAATTGGTCTGCTGGAATTTCCATGAGCTTTTCCGAACACTTTTTGTCATTTATCCCATTAATAATCATGTCACATATGAAACCATCCTATTGCGCTCCTAATCGGCAGTACTCGGCTTTTCGTTGCAATTCTGTTATATAATCCATAACAGATAATTGACCTCTTGAGAAATAGGCTATGGCACGTAGTAATCGACATTCATTTTGGAAAACAACAAAAAGTGCAACTTTTAAACATGAGCACCGCATAACAGGTGCCACGCACGGCTGCGAAAGCTTGTCAGATTTTTTTTTAGAGGTCACAGTGACCTTGACCTTTGACCTAGTGATCCAAAATGGGTGTGGCATGTAGAACTCATCAAGGTGTATCTACATATGAAGTTTCAAAGTTGTAGTTGGACGCCCTTTGATTTTAGAGGCAATGTTAAGGTTTTTATTAAAGTTTTATATAAGAGGTCACAGTGACATTGACCTTTGATCTAGTGACCCAAAAAATGGGTGTGGCGTGTAGAACTCATCAAGATGCATCTTCATATGAAGTTTCAAAGTTGTAGGTGAAAGCACTTTGATTTTAGAGCCTATGTTAAAGTTTGATATTAGAGGTCACAGTAACCTTGACCTTTGACCTAGTGGCCCAAAAAATGAGTGTGGTGTGTAGTCCTCATCAAGGTGCATCTACATATGAAGTTTCAAAGTTGTAGGTGGAAGCACTTGGATTTTAGAGCCAATGTTAAGGTTTTAGCATGACGCCTACGGCGGACGAGCTGGCTATGACAATAGCTCGGGTTTCCTACGAAAACAGCCTCGCTAAAAATCTTCACATTCTAGTTATCAGCAACAAATTAAACAAAGAGATTGGCTTAATTATTTAGACCAATTATTATTTCGAGAAAATATGATTTTAATTATAACTTCTGAAGAAGCTGCTTTACCTGAATATCTTTTAGTTCTAAATAGCCCTATAACACACGAAGAAATAATGATAAGTATTAAAAAATGGGAAGGGCGCAGGAGTTTGGTCGTATATGTGCAGAGTTTTATTTTAAACAAAAGAGATTGCCAAGCAATATGGTCCCCTACCGGTGAAACTCCACCATTGTCAGAATTATTTTTTTATATATTTGTTGCCATAGCAACCAGAATTCTTGACGTAGGATCGAAATGAAATGACGTGCATAATCCCCATATTGCCATCTATCCATGTTTCAAGTTTCATGAAAAAATAAAGTCCTATGATGGGATATTGCACTATGAACTGTTTGATATAAGCGAAAAAAAGGTTTAAAAGGAAAACTATATACGGTCATTCTTCATTTAATTCATAAAATGAGTCATCCCTTTACCTAAGTGACAGGTGCCATCAAGGAATTTTTATTACTGAAGATATTCCAAAACAAGAGGGCCTGAAAGGCCCAAAGTCGCTCACCTGAGAAAAAAGAAATGACCTGTTCTTTGCAGCCCAAGATATCAATAGAACAAATTTTCTAACCAAGTTTCATGAAGAATGAACAACAAATGGCCCCATGGCGGAAATGTTTTTCAACAGACTGGAACCATTTTTGAACTACGCAAGTGAATCTGTCACGGGACGGTTACGAGTTATGTAACTGTGTGAGCACTTATGTAATACGGAAATATTTATCGAGTCTAATTAAAGAACGCTTATTTCTAACACACTTACTGGTTTTAATTCAATTAACTAAAGGCGTCCAGTCAGATACGCCTGAATACACTCAAAGAATTAATCAATAAGTGAAAACCAAAGCAGCTTTAATGAAAATAACTAGCTTTAGTCTCAAGAATCTATGCATCGTTAAAAATGAACAAATACAGCAAATACCTTAATGAATGTAAAAAGAAGTTCACAATCTGACAAAAAAATGATATAAATATTAGTTACTATTAGTCTAGAAGTTGCTTCAAAAATTTTGTTTATAAAATAAGTCTAACTTAATCTAAAGAACACAATTTATGGAAAGTGGAAAACTCCAGTGACTCAAATGTAACAAATAAGAAGAATTTACAAAAGTTATTTCAATCAAAAGAGTCTTTCTAATTTAGAAAATGCCAAATAACAAAGTTGCCATGGAAACAGTTTCATAGCACAGTAGTCTGCTAATTACACCAAAACACAGTAGGTTAACTTTGCTTATCAGTAAAGATCAAAGATAAGGCTCTACAGTGCATTAGTACATGTATATTTATTTTATGACATAGCTTTATTAAATTGCATGCAAACTACTGTCTTTATGTACACCACATTTTATGAAAGAAGTCCCAGGTTTATGCAAGGGAGTTAATTATAAGTTAACTATTAGAAAGTATGTACAGGTTATCTTTCTTTAACATAATGGCTTATCACAACTAGACTGTTCAAATGCTTTCACAATATACATATAGAGAAAAATGCCCCACCCCCTGGCGGCCATGTTTTTCCACCGATCTGGACCATTTTCGAACTCAACCGTCATATCCAGAAAACACATGTTCTGACCAAATTTCATGAAGATTGGAACAAAAATGTGACTTCTAGAGTGTTCACATGTTTTCACTATTTACATGTAGAGAAAAGTGCCCCGCACCCTGGCGGCAATGTTTTTTCACCGATCTGGACCATTTTCGAACTCGTCCGAGATAACAATGAAACCAATGTTTTGACCAAGTTTCATGATGATTGGGCAAAAATTGTGCCTTCTAGAGTGTTCACAAGGTTTCTCTATAACCATATAAGGAATACTGCCCCGCCTCCTGGCGGCCATGTTTTTCAACGGACCGGAACCATTTTTTAACTCAACCAACACATCATTTAGACAAACATTTTGACAAAGTTACATGAAGATTTGGCATCAAATGTGACTTCTACAGTGTTCACAAGGTTTTTTTTCGTTTTTTTTACCTAGTGACCTAGTTTTCGACCCAACATGACCCAGTTTCGAACTCAGTCGAGGTATCAATGGGACAAATGTTCTGACCAAGTTTCATGAAGATCGGACAATAAATGTGGCCTCTGGAGTGTTCACAAGGCCAATGTTGACGCCGCACGACGCACGACGGACAAAAGGCCATCACAAAAGCTCCCCATGAGCAAAGCTCAGGTGAGCTAAAAACAATATATATTATTTGCAGATGATATTGCCAGTTGTTCTTAAACCGCTATTGAACTACAGCGTCAATTGAATAGTATTTTTGATATTTTGCCAAATAAGTGGAATGACTGTAAATGAAAAGAAAATCGAAACAAGGGCTGTTTGTAAAACATGCATGCACCCCATATGGGCTGTCCGTTGTAGTGGCAGCCATTGTGTGAATACGATTTTTGTCACTGTGACCTTGACCTTTGACCTAGTGACCTGAAAATCAATAGGGGTCATCTGCGGGTCATGATCAATGTACCTATGAAGTGTCATGATCCTAGGCAAAAGCGTTCTTGAGTTCTCATCCGAAAATCATTTTACTATTTCGGGTCACCGTAACCTTGACCTTTGACCTAGTGACCTCAAAATCAATAGGGGTCATCTGCGAGTCATGATCAATCTACCCATGAAGTTTCATGATCCTAGGCGTATGCGTTCTTGAGTTATCATCCGGAAACCATTTTACTATTTCGGGTCACTTGGACCTTGACCTTTGACCTAGTGACCTCAAAATCAATAGGGGTCATCTGCAAGTCATGATCAATCTACCCATGAAGTTTCATGATCCTAGGCGTATGCGTTCTTGAGTTATCATTCAAAAACCATTTTACTATTTCTGGTCACCGTGACCTTGACCTTTGACCTAGTGACCTCAAAATCAATAGGGGTCATCTGCGAGTCATGATCAATGTACCTATGAAGTTTCATGATCCTAGGCCCAAGCGTTCTTGAGTTATCGTCTGACAACCACCTGGTGGACGGACAGACCGACCGACCGACCGACAGACCGACATGAGCAAAGCAATATACCCCCTCTTCTTAGAAGGGGGGCATAATAATTGTATTCAGAAATGGTGGCCCATTGCAGTCATATAACAGTTGGTTCTATATTCGAAATCGTGTAAATGTTACACCGGTGTACAAATACATGGGTTTACTGTTTACTCCTAAATTAAGTTAGTCCAAGGCTAAAGCTAAGTTGGCAACATGGTTGGAAATGCAAGGAAAAAAAAACATTAATGCGATAAAAAAATACCAATGCTGTTTTGAAAATTTTGAAAGGAAATTGCATTATTCATATATTTATTAATGCGCAAAGCACAAGCATCAAACTATTCACAACTCGTGTATGTATAATGTGACATGTCTGTTTAGTGTATTTTTGGCCATTGGCCTTTAATTACGAAATAAATTGTCTTGTAGTGTTCAGAAAGTCCGGACCTGTCACTTAATTTGTTTTAAGTTGTGGACACCAAAATGATTAACAAACTTTACTAGCACAGTCTCTAAATCATATCTTTCTTCTGCGGGCCTGTGTGCAATACCCCTGTCTTCATCTGCTAACACTTCTGGCACCCATACAAACGAATCATAAATTTTGACACATTCGCGACGCTTATTGGATAATAATACTCCCAACTTTTCGACGCCCTGGTTTGTCATGCAGACATAATGTTGCCAGGTGAATTAGAAAATAACGTTCGTCAATCTCCCAACCTGCGGCTCTCGCACCTGCTGAATTAAACTCCGGCAAATTTCTAATTCCTTTTGTAGACGTAATGTTCCCAGTTGTCTAAAACTTCATCAATTAATGTCTAGCATCAATTGTTTTCTGTATTCAAGCTATATTCACAACCATTCTAACACAATAAAATTAATTAAAACTCGTGAATGGGTAACTCACAACATACTTTATTAATAGATTCACACAGATCAAAGACCTATAGAATACATGTATTTTATATGTTTGCACAGATATAAACCTCAATACAAAGAACTCATGACTGCATGCTTGAAGTTGAACAAGACAATACGAGTTGTGTCCCTTACACTACAAAACAATTTTGATTTCCACTTATTCTTTTTAATATTACTATTTTTAAATAAAAAAGTGCTAAAAATTCCAGATTTGTTTATAATTATATTTGATCTTGCTGTCAATTGTAACAGTGAAACATCAATTTGAGTGGACTTAAATATTAACATTCTGAGAACAGACAAGTACACTTGTGCATATTATTGTCTGTTGATTGTTCCACTTTGGGCTAGGGACACAGTCAAGTTTCATTTTGATAATTAATTTGCTGAAATTGGTTCTAATGGCGATTTTAATCAACGACAACAAAACAATGCATCGAAAACAATGATAGTATAAAAAATTCTCATTGTGTTTTTTTTTCACGGCAAATAATATTGTATATAATCTGAACATGAAAACTGGTCGAGCCCTGGTGTTAATCAACCCATCTCTTATGTAATATGATTATTTATGACAGCTTGAAAAAAAGTATTGTTCCAAGAAATGCTTATGAAATCCATTTAAAAACTCGTACATGGACAGCAACTATAAGTGGAGACTTCAAGTATCATTTTACATCAGCAAAGAAAGCTTGAATTCATTAGCCTATTGTTCTAGGAACATTTCTATTTGGCTGCAAGTTATATAAGAGTAAAATTTGGAACACTGACATTCACAAAAAATATTAATTGAGACTATATTGCGATGTGTTATTGCAAATTAGCTTCAGAACATGGGAAAATATTTATTGAATGATACGCCTTTGGTGTCTGTTATTGATATTCTGGAACCGTTTATCTTAACATGCATTATATTTTGTTTATCTCTTTTTTTAAACAATTATATAGACATATTGGTGTTAACTGGAGATAAAATCGACAAAAACACTCATGTGTAGAAAGGGCAATAAAATCAATGCTATTATTCAAGGAAATTAGCAGCCAACCGGAACACAATTGTATTTGCATTATTGGAGTCACAGGTGTGCTCAAACCCACTGAACAGTGTGCAGCTCTGTGTGGCCTGATCGGACAGTGATGTCACACATGCTAATTCTATTTGACGAGGACAAACGCACACATGATTTTCTCACAACCTTGAAGACTCTTCTTACAAGAGGATTCGCCATGGTAACACCAGTGATAACCCAGAAGTCTAAAAAAAAAAACAAAGGGGTCTATGTTGAGAGGACATGAATCAAAAACTGGGTTAAAACATGTGCGCAAAGTGTCATCCCAGATAAGCCTGTGCAGTCCGCACAGGCTAATCAGGGACGACCCTCTCCACCTAAACTTGATTTTGGTAAGGAGGGCCTGAAACTAAAAATACCATAAAAGCAGAAAGTGTCGTCCCTGATTAGCCTGTGCGGACTGCACAGGCTAATCTGGGACGACACTTTCCGCACATGCATTAAGCCCAGTTTTCTCAGAACGTGGCCCAAATTAAGTTTCTCATGAACATTAATGTATAACAAGATCCTAGTAGAGAAAGCAACCACTTATTATAATTATCATAATCTGACATAAAGCTATTCTTACAGGGTGTCCTTGGTTGGGGGTATCCTTTGACTGTGACTTTGCAGAGTTTCAGTGTGTGGGTCTGCCTGTATCCTGACATATCTATACAGCCCCTTGTCATTGAGACTCCACGTGGCTGGGCTGGTTAAAGATAGGTTCATGATACTCCCCGCCTGTATAATATTGAAATTAACAAGATGCGTTTGTGAAACACAATGTCCGCCTATATGACGTTTGACTTTGAAGGATGACCTTGACCTTGTAAAGGATGACCTTGACCTTGACCTTTCACCACTCAAAATGTGCAGCTCCATGAGATACACATGCATGCCAAATATCAAGTTGCTATATTCAACATTGCAAAAGTATTCATAAAATAAGCGATTTGGGCCACATATATTTGACCTCTGACCTTGAAGGATGACCTTGACCTTTCACCACTCAAAATGTGCAGCTCCATGAGATGCACATGCATGCCAAATATCAAGTTGCTATCTTCAATATTGCAAAAGTAATTATAAAATAAGCGATTTGGGCCACATATATTTGACCTCTGACCTTGAAGGATGACCTTGACCTTGACCTTTCACCACTCAAAATGTGCAGCTCCATGAGATACACATGCATGCCAAATATCAAGTTGCTATCTTCAATATTGCAAAAGTATTCATAAAATGAGCGATTTTGGCAATATATATTTGACCTCTGACCTTGAAGGATGACCTTGACCTTGACCTTTCACCACTCAAAATGTGCAGCTTCATGAGATACACATGCATGCCAAATATGAAGTTGCTATCTTCAATATAGCAAAAGTTATTGCAAAATGTTAAAGTTGGCGCAAACAGACAGACCAACAGACAGACCAACAGACAGGGCAAAAACAATATGTCCCCCACTACTATAGTGGGGGACATAAAAAGACATTTTGACAGAATGCCACATAATACAAGCATAATGCCATATAATGTTAGAAATAATTACATGTAGTAGTAGATGGACATGGAACATTTAACTGCCAGTTTAACCCTTATTTTTAATCAGTTTTTTTCTGTAATTTTTTATCCTTAGCGAACCAAGGTGAAAGCTACCAGAATAGCCAAGCTTTTTTTTGTTTCAACCAGGAATAATACATTTTATTTATCTAAATTTGCTTATAACATCAATCAAAAGGACATGTAACTATGAAAAGATATCAAACAAATAATGCAATATCTTTATTATTTAAACATAAATATTTAATTATTTAATTACATAATTAATGCGTTTTGACTATAAAAACATTTAAGCTCTTCATATGCATCATTCAATTTTGTGTGTTGTGACTTCATACATAAATATTACGTCACATGAGTATGTGCATGCAGTAGTCACTGGCGGTTGAGGTTGAAAAAAAGTGGTTTCTGTATACATGTCTTTTAAGAAAAATCATTTTTATTGAATTTAAAAGCATGTTTATATGCTTAACTGTGTAAACTTTACACAGATGATTATGATATGTACATATTGTTTTAAAATGTATAACAATTAGTCCTCAAAAGCTAGGCACAAAGCGAGAGTGATATTTTTTAATCAAACTAGACTGAAATTATGGAGTAGTAATTCACTTGTATCCTCCACTAATTCACTGCATGGCAAACATCAAAATAATGACATCATTTTACCAATTAACAGTGACAATTTAATTAATTTATAATTGTCACTGTCATCACTTTAAATGTTTAAAACAGTTTTACTTGTTTGTGGTGTCAAAAGACTAAAGAATAGTGTCCAACATCAACAATTGAGACATTGTCACATTTGAATGAATGTACAATGTTCATAAATAGGTTCCTAAATGTTGCTTACTCACTTACTAGTATGTGTAAATAAACAGCATCTACGTCTACAAGCACATGGCCCTGAATGCCGATACGTTTTGAAATGCCCGATTTTATCTAAAACAAAAAAATAAAAGTTAAAAATTCGATTTGAAACCATCCTACCATCTTAACACACACTCACATGCAAATGCCCACACAAAGTTGCATCCCCACATAAAAGTACACAGCAGCAGACAAACAAAATACCCATCCCTGAAAAAAAGAGAAAAGAATCCTTCCATGTTTGGAGAAAGTATTTGTGGCCCATTCTCAGAGTATATTGAAGTGCACTGTACAGTTTCGAATTTTCAAAAACCTTCTTTCCAATAAACACCGGAAATCATGAGAATGATTGTCATAATAGTCAAGTATAACCATCAAATAAAGTTTGGTGGTGGGAGACATATGCCCCATAAACAGGGCTTTGAACTAGTGACCCTGATTTCAATAGGGGTCATCTACTGAGCAAGGCCATTGCACATGGGAAGTATCAAGCCAATCAGTGCATTTATCAAGACAATCGGTCAATTCGTTGACGAGTAATTGATCAGAAACTTTTTCACACTTATTGTTACTGTGACCTTGACCTTTGAACTAGTGACCCCAATTTAAATAGGGGTCATCTAGTGTCCAATTCTAATGCACATGTGAAGTATCGAGCCAATCTGTTGACGAATTAATCAGTTGTGTCATCGACCTTTGATCTAATAACCCCTATTTCAATAGAGGTCATCTACTGTCCAAGGCCAATGCACATGTGAAGTATCAAGCCAATCGGTCAATTGGTTGACGTGTTATTGATCGGAAACGAACTGGTCAACCGACATCCAGCAATACAATACAACCCCACTTCTTCGAAGGGGGGCATAATTAAAACTACTAAAAATTGAAAAAAAACACATGAACAATCAAGCACATCTTGAGGATTTGTCAATACTATGAGGAGGGCCGATACTATGAGAATAAGAAATAGCATCACCCTGGAATAAACATGACCAACTTTCCAATGAAAGCCAAATATTATGAAAATGATCGTCGTAAGACTCTTATTTTTCATTGATAAACAATAAATTAAATTAAAACATCTTATAATTGAATAACAATAATTTTTCAGCACTTCATGGGGGTTTTTTGTTAAGGTCGATTTACCCCCAAGACGTTTCCTCCCCTAGACGTTTCTCCCCCAAGACGTTTCCTCCCCAGATGTTCCCCCCCACTTTGGTTTAAGTGCAGACCTTTCCCCCCCAATAAATGTTTGATTGTTTGGTTGAAGTTTATTCTTGATTTATTACCAAAATGATTATTTTGTTTATGAAGTTTTCAATTAACTTTATTTATGAAGCAACTTGTTTGATTATTTTTTTGGTTTAACTGTGAATGGAATGCACGTAAATCATTAGTGTTGAGGAACTGTAGTTGTTTGTTGTTTTTAATCCAATTAATCCAATTAAATAGGGTCAATTGGTGAATTGATTAAATGGTTAAATCACATTTATATTAATTTCAAAACTATTTTCCTTGTAACAGTTAAATATGATAAATAAATAAACTATATAATTGTCAACAATTTTATTTTTTTCATGCATTTATATGTATGTAATTTGTAACATACTATTCCACTTACAATGACCATCAATGACCATCAAAGAACATCAAAGGTGTGTTTTTACTCAATTGATTAATACAATAGTTATAATTACTTTAATTTGTAACATACTATTCCATTTAAAATGACCATCAAAGAACATCAAAGTTTTGATTTTACTCAATTTTTCAATGAGCTTAATTAATGCAAGAACAATTTAAGGCACTTATAAAATCAAGTATAATAAGATCTATTTAATTGTTAAATTTGTTAGAGGCTTACCTAAACAACCATATAAAATCATTAATTAATATTTTAATTAGTCAGGACTCAACTAACATCAATTTTTTACACATAAAATGCACTCAATTAATATACTAATACTTTATTTTCACTTTATTACAAATAACTACTGCTAATATACATTTACATATTATGCAGACGTTTCAGCCCCATTTTGGGGGTGAAACGTCTGAGGAGGAAACGTCTGGGGAGGAAACGTCTTGGGGGAGAAACGTCTGCCACCCATATTAAGGGAGTGCGAATCAGGGTATGAAACATTGTTAGCTTCTGAATGAACTAATACAGGCTACTTAAACAGTTCTTCTACTCACAAAATCTCAACAAGATCAGTTCATAACTCTAACGATACGAGTGTTTAAATACTTACACAGTGTGACGGATAAGGATTAAAACTATATATTATTTTTAAATGCGTGAAGTATCTCTGTTTTGAGTAAGTAATATTTCAACATCGAAAGTACCCAAAGAAAAACTAACGTCAAGCAAAACGATTCCAACACAGTATTGAACTTTTAATAAAGGGATCTTTTCTCGTTTTGGTAAATTGACAAAATTGAAAAAAAGTTGTTTTAGATTCGCAAGTTTTCGTTTTAGTTATGATATTTGTGAGGAAACAGTAATACTGAACATTTGCCATGGTCTAATATAGCCATTATATTCATCTTTTGACGATTTAATAACCTGAAAATTATAAAGCGTTGCAACGCGAAACGATTGAATAATTTGGAGAGTTATGTTGTTGTCGTTTAATTTTGTGAAACTACAAAGATTGCTTATATATACTATTAAATATGTTCTCATACATACTTGGCAGGATGGCCGAGCCGTCTAATTGGTTTTTACTTCAGGAATCAGGGGATCACTGGTTCGAGCCCTGCTGCGGGCTACTTTTTTTCCTTTTTTTATTTTATTCTTGATGTTTTACTGGAGCTTTTTAGATCCAATGTTTACATTTATCAATATAAAGCATTTAATGACAAACTTCAAAACACGCCAAAATCTGTGAAAAGGCCCCTTTAAGTAAGGGACCTATTTAAGTTTATAATTGTGTTTATGTTTGTACCAAATTTTCGGGGGTCAACATGTCACATTCGTATCGTTAATTGGTATGGGCATACAGCAAAACCATACTGCGATACGATATACCATTGCACCAGAACGGATTGGACTTTAGGCTACGCGTTGAGTTACCATTACTCACCCGTTACTGTTACTATTTGTGTCCGCATTCTCGTTTATGATCATCCAGACACTCTCACACAAGCAGAAGTGTTATTTTTCTTAATTTTATCGATATATTAATCTTTGTTTAAAATACAATAATTCACCTGAAGGCCAAAGACGTTTTATGCCAAACATTGATAAAAATATTTGGTGTATGCATACACTAGGCTTAATTTAACAGATACATCTTATACCAATTTTCTTTGTAGACATATTATATTTCAAATGTATAATAACAACTCAAATATAACAGGTGATTAATTTATTAAACGGGGAAAACTTATACAAACTAATGTCAAAGAAGAGTTTATAATGTATTTTCTTGACCATTAACAAAACAGTGCATTTTCGAGTGTGTTTATTTAAACATCTTGCAAAAGTATTACCATTAATGGAAATCAGGGGGGCATGCGAATGCGGGAGCATACACCTTTAAAAAAACGCTATACCAATTCCAGTACTTGTGCACTTAATAGATTGTAAACAATGACGGTTGAAATCCGTACGTGGAAATTTTTCTGGTAACCAAGAGCGACGTCAACGTTCATGAAGCCTTTCATTCATAAATGTATATATGCGTCGGGTGTCAAAACCAGCATCAACGGATGTAAAATCTATTTGTGACCTGCATATTATCCGCTGCTGTGTGCACCCGCCAATTAGTTTAAAATCGGTAACCCGTTTAAAATGGATTCCGAACCGGTAAGTCGATTACATAACATCAGAACATAATATCCCTTCCAAAAAGGGCGCTATGCTGCTTAATAGTACACGTTTATTGCAAAAAAGTGAAGCTCACCACGTATAATGTCGCAGTTAATAACATATACAAGTTATGTTTCATCTTTTGTAATGTAGCTTGAGGTTTCGCATCTTTGAAAAGTATGAAAGAGGTATACATTTTAACAGAGGAAACGTTCTTTAAAACATTCATATCAATGGTAAATGCATTCACGACAGAAAGTTCGTGTATTATCTTCTTACATGGGTATGAGCTGTGTTGGTCATTTGGAAGTCATGTCCCAAAATGTGCTTAAAAGGAAGTCAGTTTCAAAAAGAGGGGTTAAACCTATAGATTTTGACAAACAATTATAAGAGATAAAACGGCGTCGGGAAAATGAAATAATCATGGTTTTAGTTATATTTTACCGTACACGCGCATCAATACTGTGTATTATAAGATAAAAGTCACGGAGACAACAGATTTGTGGACGGCGGTTTTCCTTCAATAACTTTATTATCCCGACGTCTACGATCTTGAAACAAAAAAACCCGAGGGAAGCACAAACAACGGAGAGCCGAAAGGTTGTATTTATTTAAAATAATTATAAATACAAAGGGGTTTACCGGGTGAAAATAGCCGGTCTTCCTTCAAGAAAAACCCAACAAACGACGCCATCTTTGAAGTTTTGTTCCAACTTTCTCGCTTAAACACGGTAAGCCCCCGTATACGCATGCCCTCTGGAAATGGTTGTAATCTATAACAAGGTTTAAAACTTTTTTAAGTATTCACCACAAAAAATATCTTTTTTTCCAAATGTTAATGCAATATCTCAATATCGAATGTATCGAATTGTTCGCGCTTTGAATGTATTTAATGGTACAGTCACAGGACATGAAGTTCGAGTTTTTTGACGCAGGCAAATCGAACGGCAGCGAAACATGCAAACACCAATTTAATAGTATTTTAATTGACATGACGCCTTATCAGTGATCGCTCCGCCCACTTAATCACGTGGCTCAGCGGGAAGAAAACCTAGACAAGCTAACACCAAAATGGCTTCTTTGCCTATAGACTGCATAGAGATTTACGCGATATTCCGGATAATTTTATGGACTTGTTTAACGCCATATTACACTTGTAAAGGGGTTGATTACCATTTAGTTATTCTGCAAATGCAAAAAATATACGATTAAAGAGAACATCAGCTATTTATAACGGGTAAATCGGTACATTAAACACGCTCTCAAACGCTTGCGCGCTTACCGAAATCGAACCCATTATTACGTGTAATGGTGGTATTTGCAATAAATTAACACTTCACCGGTATTTACCCGTGTTATTAACAAAATTATTACCGAAACATTCCCCCCTACCCGTGTATTTGACACGAAAAAGCGCTTTATAACTGGGAATTCGGTGAAGTTTTACGCGCTTTCTGACGCCGGGTGGGTACCTCAATCCCACATGTTATTGCGTATAAAAGTGATATTAATCATATTAAACATTGCTTATGGGACATTTATCAATCACTATAATTTAAAGCGCAAAAACAACATAGTAAGTTTGGACATTGTCTGATATAAAATTAGCGTTGTACGAAATGGAATACGTTCAGGCTATTATAAATTAATAAGGCTACCAGTATCAGACGCTCGCGCAGGTACCGACTTCCCCGAAGTTACCGCATTTATTGGTTAACTAATATCAGTAATAATAACTCTTTTACAATAGCATTGATCGATACGTCTTTATTAAAATAATAACAAAATGGTTTTCACTTGTTTCTGACACACACAGAAACGCGATTTTTAACGGGGATTTCGTAAAGTTACACGAATTGGGTACCAAAATTCTCAATTATTTTACATGCACACGTGACATAATACATACTTAATAATGCTTAGTTATTGCTTATATGACATTTCAAGTTTGTGAAATAAATTAATGTTCTATAAAGGGGTTATCGGTAATTCTTGAAGCTTCCACTCGCTCTTGTCAAGACCGCATTGCCGCGTTGGAAATGGTATAAATTTAATTCATCTAACTTATCTTTCTGGATACCAAATGTCAGAGTTGCATTAACCCTTTTTACACCGTTTTTGCCATATTTCATTTCCGTTTTTTAATCCGAACAAAATAAACGAAACTCGTTTAAAAAATGAGATCTAGGCATTCGAGCTCCTAGTGTGGATTAAAAGCGTTTATTGGTGACACCACATGAGTGCAAATGTGTAGATACCGTTAATAAGATAATATATCTTAGGCTTCATGCTGGGTTTTATTTCTCTTTAAGTAATGCAGATGAACCTCGCTTCTGACCTAGTAACTGATAAAGCTATTTTTAAAAAAGTGAAATATTATGTGATAATCAGATCGATAACATAAACTATTTAAATCTGCTAGTATATCCGATAAAATATATTATAATTGTCTTTGACAGTGTTGACGTTCAGTCGTTCGTGGTGACGACCGCATGTATTTATACATCTCTTACGCTTCTCAAGATCTCTTTTCGGCTTTGGAAACGATATAAATTAAATGTCACCAACTAATCTTTCAGGATATCGATTGTCCGAGTTACATAATCCCCATTGACACCGTTTAACCATTTTTAATCGTTTTTTTTAAAGAGGAAAACAAAAGAAACTCGTTGGAATAAAAGTGAACCTAAACATGTAGCTTGTCTAGAAAATGGCGGACAGGTCGTTGCTAACGAGTGCGCCCGATTAATCGATCGCTGATTGGTTGATCAATTCTAGTGGGCGGAGCGATCATAGATAAGGCGTCATGTCAATTATCCACCGGGTTGAGAATTTGCAAAAAAAAATCATGGCGGAAATTGAGGAAATTGACACTACGTATGATTAAAAAGATGAAACTTACTTTCTTAAAGTAATACTACCTATAATCAGGGTGCAGGGTCACGTGAGTTTGTGGGGTTCCGCCTTTTAACTTTAATTGATGTATACACGACACTGGCTCTTTTATGCACTAGATGAACTTCTTATTTTATGCACTAAAGATTTTTGCAAATTTATTTAAATAACTTGCGAAATGTGCAGAACTTAAGTTCTTAACGGTATGTTTACATTCTGTCCAGCCCTTGTGTAAAACTCAGGAAACCCCGTTGATTCTTCACCCTGCTAATACTAACTAATTCATACTTAACGCTAATTAAGTATCTTTAAAAAAGATATTTGACGTACCGGTATAATTTTAGGTCGGCTGTAAGGAAAAAACGAAGTAGCCAAGTTAAAGCGTAACGATGAAGACCTCCATCAGAAGCAGATTTGGTCTTTACACAAATATGCTCTGTCGCCTGGTTTGAGTCTTACAAAGAATGAACGGCAACATAATTATAATAATAAGTGTACTGGTGTCAATAGAGATGTAGATAAAATCTACGTTTCTGGTTTCAACGATCGAGCATTGTATTAAATTATTAAGCAAAGCACATGAAAAAAAAATTCAATATTTTCGCCTGAAATTAAATGCTTCATTTGTGTTTTGTCAATGTTTATTCCAAGCGAAGCGAAAAACTAAAAACTGTAACATGGCAGCTGAAAATGAACTGAAATGAATCGAAATTAGGCGTACTGTTCTTACTTAGCAACGTGCATTAAAGTTTAGTGCAGTGCATGTAATTTTTGTACAACATTACTTAAGGGAACTTATCAGATGAACACTTTCTAATTTCTTTTTTAGTTTTTGCAGAGTATTGAAATATAGGAAACATATCAAAAGGCTTTCCGTGGTTTTGTTGTTAGTTACCAGTTTATACTGCTATTATACGAAGAGTAAAGCCAACCGTAGAATAAAACTCAGAGTATAAAACTTATTATATTTTCCATACACGGGTACATTTCAGTATACTTCAGAGTACCCGGGGTACATTTAAGTTGTACCCGAGCCGACAATGAAAAATCGAGCGAAACTGGCCAAGTTTGCTGATGAACATCATGCCACATTGAACACATATCAATAGCAACAAGCAAATTCGTTGAATTGATATCCCCCGCCAAAATACTTCTGAACACAAATATTTCTGGACGGATGGACGACGCTAAAATTATCCTCTTATCCATTTATATACTCATACCAAGTTTCAATGAAATTCGTCACAGCACTTCCAAGATATGACTCCGGACACACACAAAAGCATTTTTTCAAGATACAAAGGGCCATAACTCCTATTTATCCAATGGTATACAATGCCAATTGGCGTGCATCATCCTCTTATCCATTTATATACTCATACCAAGTTTCAATGAAATCCGCCAAAGCACTTCCAAGATATGGCTCCATACACAAAAAAGCATGTTTTTCAAGATACAAAGGGCCATACATCCGTTGTTAACAGATGGTGTACAATGTCATTTGGCGTGCATCATTCTCTTATCCATATATATACTCGTACCAAGCTTCAATGAACTTCGCCAAAGCACTTTCAAGATATAGCCCCGGACACAAAAGTGCCAGACGGACGGGCGGAAGGACGGACAACGCCAAAACAATATCCCTCCGTCTATGGCGGGGGATAATAAAGCATTTGAGAGTAAATTACCACTGCACTGGATCTGCAACTGCTAGAAATTACCGTTGTATTTGGTAGGATTTCAATATGAGATATAGTTCTGGCTTCCATAACTTTAAATGTCGCTTTTTATGATTTTTGACTGGTACGACTTTATAGTTATGGACTAACCCCAATAGGAAAGTCAACCAGAAAGTCCCGAAAAGTTGACAGGTAACAAAGACCGGTCCAAAACAGCTTTTAAATGCAGTTATTGGCTCAAATCAACCACTTGATTGGAAAGATTGACATTTTTCACATTTAACTGATATATTCTTTCACAAAATAATATCTTAAACATTTAAAATTTATCTATTCTGCTAATATCGAGAATAACAGCGATGTGACAGACTTCCTTGAAATGCGAATCTCCCGAGATTTCACGGTCATATGACGTTATTTCTATTTTTAGACACATACCAAATGCTCAAATTCAGATTGACATTTCCCGGTATTTTAGATTATTCTGGCGTGTTTTGTAAACAAATGGTAGCGTAAATACAAACTCAAAGTGCATATTACTTAAAACTACCTGATTCACACTGAAATCAGTCTTATAATCCGCCAGACGTAAGTTGTTAATCAAAAATAATAGATTTCAGAAAACGAAAGAAATGTTTACAATTTCAGCAAAAAATGTCAAGGTCGATCCGAAAGTATCCAAATGATAACTCGTCACGTGACAAAGCGACAATGGCGTCAAAATTGTGAATTTCAGACTGATGGTAGTTATTTTCATCTACTGTAAGATGCATTTGAAACATTTGAACCTTAAAATATTCCCCGATGCAGTTATTTATATTCATTCACCAATATATGTAGAAATGTATCCAAGAAAATGAGCTTCCTTTGATTTATAGCGTGACATAAATATGTTAGGACTCTGGTTGACTTTCGATACGGGGTTCGCTTCAGCGTACAGGTATGTCAATACTATATAAACTGTACGCTGAAGTTTCTTAAGCTATATGAGATAATGCAGACAACAATTAACAAGGGAGAAAACTGTCACAAAACCAGGTTTTCAAAAAAAAATGTTTAAAGGGAGATAACAACCAAAGTATTAATCCAAGTATGCTAATTATTTCCCTTTGCTAAGAATACATTTAACAGGATTAGCAAAAGTAACCCTGACCTTGACCAACATGACCTTTCACCCCATTACAGTGTAGATGTTAATGTGAGGTATAAGCATACTAAATATTGAAGGAATTGATACAAAAACAAGGGCTATATGAAGAAAAATATAACAAGAGCTGCCAGAGGACAGCGCGCTCGACTATTCGAGTGCTTGACAGTTTAACGTAAGCCTTCATGGGGAAATTGTTCAAATTATTCAATAAAGTCAAGGTAATAGTTCAGGTATATTTTCCACAATCTATTCAACATTCGTAAAGACATAAAACAAACTAATAAGATTTTATTTCAAGTTTGATAGCAATAGCTTGGTGGGAAGTTTGGACGGTCCTTCAAAAATAAAGTAAATAAATATTTGTATTTTTGTAACCATGTTTCAAAGAAAAAAATATTCTTTTTGGGTTGGGTAGTGGGTGGAAGGTTGAGAGGGGGTATAATGTGGGGTGTGGTCATTTATTAGATGATCTTTCAAAAATAAAAAAAGGAAAATAATTTATTTATTTTTATTAAGGGCAGGGGTTCTGGGTTGGTGTGTGGGGTATTGTTTGGGTGGAATCCATTGTGGTATTCAGGTAAGTGTTGTTTTGTCAATGTATTAATAAAATCTGATCATAAATAAATAAGTTATGGCAATTTAACTAAAATTTATCATTTTGACCTTGAGAGTAAGGTCATTCAAAGGTCAAATTGAACTTGCCAGGTACAGTACCCTCATGATAGTAAGACAATATTTGAAGTTTGAAAGCAATAGTTTTGATACTTAAGAAGTCAAGTGGATCTAAACACAAAATTTAACAAAATATTCAGTTACTCAGATAAAAAGGGCCATAATTCTTACAAAATGCTTGATACAGTTGTCTGCTCTTGTTTATAGATTGGGGTAATGTTGGTAAAGACGTTTACAAAATATGAAAGCAATATGTCAAGAGACATTGAAAATATTTGAGGTGGTACACAAACTTTAACATAGATTTATCAATAATATGCATATTCTAAGTGAAAAAAGGGCCATAATTCTTTTAAAAAATGCTTGATACAGTTGTCTGCTCTTGTTTATAGGTTGGGGTCATGTTGGTAGAGAAGTATGCAAAATATTAAAGCAATATGTCAAAAGACATAGGAAATATTTGGGGTGGTACGCAAACTTAAACATTTGCACGCGCACGCCGACGCCGCGGTGAGTAGGATAGCTCCACTATATATATTTCATATATAATAGTCGAGCTAAAATGTATTTTTAGCCAGAATGACCTTGACCGGAAAAAAATCCCGTTCAATATGCGCCAGGGTATTTGATAATAAACACTTTGTGAACGTTTCATTCAAATCCGTTGACAAATAAAGGAAGAGTTGCGCTCGGAAGAAAATGTCAGATTTAATATATTTTTAGTCGTGACGACCTTGATTTCGACCGAATCATAAAATCCCGACAATGTGCACCAGGGCACTTGGTGACAATCATTTTATGAAAGTTTCATTGAAATCTGTTTTGAAATGAAGGCGGAGTTGCGCTCGGAAAAATTGTTCCGCCTGCCCGCTCGCCGACATTCACCAATCTAAAAAACAGTTTTTTTCCTGCGGAAAACCTGTTTTTTTTTACCTTTAGATCAGCTACCATTAATTGTAAAAAAAATCCGCGTCCATTAATTGTAAAAAAAAATCCCCGCGATTGCTTTAAGTTGTACAAAATAAGTGCGATTATCCGTGTGTATCAACTCATTTTTAAATTTGACAATGAATGACATTGTTATGGCCCGGACAAGCTAATTTATTCACGACCATTTTTGACCTTAGAACCCAAAGTTTGACATTGACCGTGGAGATATCGACGTAATTCTTTCGCATGGCACACCCAAGGTGCCTGTACCCCGTGACTTTTGCGGCTATGTGTGGGACAAACGGATGTCAACAATACGCCGCTTCAGGTAACGTTTTTGATAATTTCTTCATTAATTCAAAACCATTTACAAAAAAAAAAAAGTGCCCGGTCATAGTCAAAAAACACAACTTTGTTAAGTTTGCGCAAAAATAAATAAGTATTTTTTCCAAAAAGTGCAACCGCATATTTGAAAACACATGAAGTGAAATGCTATGTGTGGTATATATTTTATTCAATCAACAAAAACGTTGATTATAATATTGTAGAAGGTTTAAAAAAATAGGGTGGATATTGTAATTCTTCATAGAGAAGCTACTTACATTGTATGTTTGCGCAAATACATCTGATTCGGAGTGTGTGTATAAAAATGTAATAATGCTATTTGTGGGTCACATTTTTTAAATGCTATGTGTGGTATACAATAATTCGCCCGTCAGTTCTGCATTTAATCTGAACACAGTTTTGTAAGAATCTAGAACATATACTTCAGTCGGTACTGAAAATTTAACAAATTAACCAAATGTTACATGATGGGATACTAATCTAATAGTGTAATGTTTAGGCAATTTATGTTTAACTGAACATAATTCTTAAATAAAACACACTGTATAATTGTTATCCCATCAATCGTCTTTTTAACAAACATGTTATGTTGAAATATAATATTTTATTTTTTACTTATTGTCTTTAAATAAATATCATGATTGGTATTTCTGTCTAATAATTGAATTCGGTCAATATCTTTTAATGAATGACAAAGAAAGTAAAAGCACTTGCTTTAAAATGTGTTTTACTTCTGTTGTTTTTCAGACCTGACAAGGATTAGTCGAAGGATTTGTAACGCTTTTAACGTGCGAAGCTGTGTAAGAATTACATGAACACCATCAAACCACACGGAAGGTGTTATGCGGCAAGTTAAATATCAAAACCACTGTGACAGAGACAGGGACCCAACTTCATTCTGTGATGTTTATGGAAAACGTTCAACTAACTATGCAAACATACCATTTAACATGTATTTTTTGCATAATCAAAACAAAGTATATGTATTGATATTTGTGTATATTTATGGGTTTAGTATCTATGTTATAACTGTAATTGATTAGATGAATATAAAATCTGATTATGTATGTTAAATAAACAGGTGTTTCATAACAACTAACAATATAAATCCAATGATGCTTGTTTGTTGTCTATTCCAATATCATCTCCATATGAATATCTTAAGTTTATCAAAATAAGCACTTCATTAATAATAGCATTACTTTATAACTAGCATGCACATGTTACAATAGAAATTAAAGCACCAATTATACACACAAAGAAGTACATCAGTATTCACAAAGTAATTGTAATCAGTCAATTTATTAATTTGCAAATCAAAACATATGAATGTTCCAATTAAGAAGGTAACAAATGATCATCGCCAAAAATGTTTTGACTTGTTGTTATACTAACACACATATTGAATTGCATTAATACTGAATTAACTCAAATTCAAATGAAATCTGAATAACTGAAAATAGTTTAAGATGTTTAATGAAAATACTCATTCGCCCCGGTCATGAAAGGGGGCTGCAAGATCTTGTTACCACTGAACCAAGTAAAAACATTAAATGTTGTTCAATTTGTTTTAATATCAAATTTTTATTTAATGTTTACTTTGATTATTTTCTTTCACTGCAATACTTGCACCATCTCGTAATGAAACAAGCAGTCTTTTAAACTTGTGAACATTTACTATATATGACAACTTTTCATTAATCAAGATATCAGTACGTCTCTTGAAGGTGCTTCCAAAAATACTTTAATCTATCTGAGAAGAACAAAATACAAATGAAATAAACTGCAAAACTTAAAAAATAATAATATTTGCCATGCGTGATATATAAGAGAGCTCAATAGGATTCAGATACGAATACATGAGTTTCCAGAAAAAAATGTTATTGATCCTATTGTCTATTTGTTTTAAAAAAAATGCTGTATTATCTCTTTATGCTTATTTAATAACTATCGTTACGGTCAAAAATGCTTACATATTCCTGCTAAAAAACACAAAAAGTGATATTACGGGCGTTGTTTTCTGTTGAATCGAGCTGAAAAGAATTAACAGATCAAAAGAGTTAGTTAAAATGTGGTTACTGACCAATTATATGCAACTCATCTTGCTACCAGTTGTTTATAAAAAATATATATTATATTCCATATTTTACAGGACCAGTTGTTTATAAAAAATATATATTATATTCCATATTTTACAGGACTCAACTAGTCTTCTGAGCCGAAATGATCCGTAAAACAAAATAGTGTCTTTGTGTCGTATGAACGAATCTCCACTGAAACTAAATTGAGATTCACATCGTAAATCGAATCATTTCTGTCGTCAGTTGCCAAAACTAAAGTACGGTTGATATTCAAATGCATTATTTTTCTCTTTCCGGGATATTGTTTTGTATGTTGATGTTGCATTAACAAATATAAGTGTATATGAAGTGAAAACACCAAAAATAAAAAACGGTTGCGATAGACACCTATAAACTGTTAGATGCCCATAATATCACTTTCAATAAAACTTTTTGTAGTTTTGTAACAATAATATTCACATGACACCTTCCACATACAATCCTTACGATTGTGTGTATTAAACAAGTGCATTAGTTGACAGTAACAGTTCACTGAAAAATCAACATTTTGTATCAATCAATTTTATAGAAACAAACAAGAGAAGGTTTGCCGCAACAGACATATTTTCCTGTCCGTGCGTGGGTGGCTTTGTGTTTGGAGATCCCCGACTGTGTTTCGACCTCTCTGCTCAACTGTTCGCAAACAAATGGCATTCTACAAGTCAACAAAATATGAATATAAATTATCGACACTCATGATAATTTTGAGTAACATGAACGTCGTGATTATCATATTTTAGGCGCGCAAAACAGTACCGACAATGTTATATTGACCAACCTTTGTTATTTAGACATACTTAAAATATTATTGACGTAAATGTCAATCTTTCGATTCTCTAGTTTAGTTTGTATACCACACATAGCATTTCAAAAATGTGTCCCACCCATAGCATTATTACATTTTCATACACACACTCGAATCAGATGTATTTGCGCAAACATACAATGCATGTAGCTTCTCTATGAAAAATTACAATGTCCGCCCTATTTTTTAAACCTTCGACAACATTATAATCAACGTTTTTGTTGATCGAATTAAAAATATACCGCACATAGCATTTCACTTCGTGTGTTTTCAAACACGCGGTTGCACTTTTTGGAAAAAAATAATTAATTTTGCGCAAACTTAATAAAGTTGTGTATTTTGACAATAACCGGGCACTCGTCTTTGTTTTTTTTTTTGGTAAATGGTTTTGAATTAATGAAGAAATTATCAAAAACGTTACCTGAAGCGACATTTTGTTGACATCCGTCCCACACATAGCCGAAAAAGTCACGTGGTACAGGCACCTTGACACCGTCCAATGATTGTGAACATATTTACCGAGTCATTTTAAAATCTCACAATGAAAGACATAGTTATGGCCCGGACAAGATCATTTAAGGCCCTTTTTGACCTTTGAACTCAAAGTTTGACCTTGACATTAGAGATATCGACGTTATTCTTTCTTATGACACACCGTCTAATGATTTTGAACAAATGTGCCATATGCTTTTTAAAATCTCACAATGAACAACATAGTTATGGCCCGGACAAGCTCATTTATAGCCAATGTTAAGTATTTGTGACGTCGACGCCATTTGCCGCATTTATGTATGTTTTACGTTGATGTCATCATCATTTGTGTTGTTTACTATTATCAGACATTATTAAAGGATCGAACCAAACAGACGTGTTCTTGTTCATAAGCGAAGTACCACTACCACATTTACATTGGTGCTGTGACCAGGATCAATGTTAATGTGGTAGTGGTACTTCGCTTATGAACAAGAACACGTCTGTTTGGTTCGATCCTTTAATAATGTGTGATAAAAGTAAACAACAACAATGATTATGACGTCAACGTAAAACATACATAGATGCGGCGTTGACGTCACAAATACTCAACAGCCATTTTTGACCTTCGAACTCAAAATGTGACCTTGACCTTGGAGATATCGACGTAATTCTTTACATTGACACACCGTCCAATGATTGTGAACAAATGTGCCAAATTATTTTAAAATCTCACAATGAACAACATAGTTATGGCCCGAACAAGCCCATTTATGGCCAAATTTTACCTTTGAACTCAAAGTGTGACATTGACCTTGGAGATATCGACGTAATTCTTTCGCCTGACCTTCCAATGATGGTGCTTAATGATTTTAAAAACTCAAAATGAACAACATAGGTATAGCCTGGACAAGCTCATTTACAATTGTTCCGCCCGCCTGCAGACATTTACCAATCTAATAACCAATTTTTTCCTTCTGAAAACCTGGTTAAAAATCTATTCAAACTATAGTACAATGACTGTTACGAGATTTAAATCTATATAGCCGATAAAATAAACAACTAACATCGATTTAAAGGCTTGTTATTGCCATATATTCTAGAACTGAACACTTTAACAACAATTGTAATGATATATCTAATGGTCTGAATGCTATATTCGTGTATAAGTGATACTTGTATATATTGTATTGGGTCTACAAAAAACGACATTGTAAAATATAAATGGCAATTGTGCAATTCAAGTGTTGAGAAGTTGGCTAAATGTTAAGTATTCTGTGAGCCTATAATTAATTCCTATACCGAATGTTTATATATGATTTTTCACGTGGTAAATGACTTGCCATTGAATTAACTCTAACTGGCAAGAAAAAGAGGAATTGTCTTGTAAAAATTGAACACATGTGTTTATAAAAAGCATTTAATCATGGTAGGTTTAGATAAATCTGCAATTGTGGTCCCGTTGTACGTCTTACTAAAATAGAAACAGATCGAAATTCAGCTGCACTTTGAGGATTGCAAGCTTACTACAGCATGTGTTCCTTAACTTGTGTCCAGGCACCTAAATCTAAACAGTGTGATGCAAAAACAAGAGATGTGTTTATCAGAAACACAATGCCCCCTACTGCGCCGCTTTAATAGAAAATTTCTATTTTTCATTTGGCAGGTATAAAATAATCTCCCTTTCAAGCTTATTACTTCCCCTGGATTCTGTCCAATCCAACCGGGGGGTTGGTTAAATATTGGTTGCTCCATTTTTCTGTTTCTTTATTATTCGCCTTCATCGCTTCAAACTTAACAGTATAACAAACCACTTTTTCAGCATAGAGAACAATTAATTCAGATCGATTTTTGCCATGTTTATCTGTTCTTACTACTGTCACAATTGTGTTGTTCACAATAAAGAATGGTGATGTTCCAT
Source organism: Dreissena polymorpha (assembly GCF_020536995.1). Lineage (NCBI taxonomy): Eukaryota > Metazoa > Mollusca > Bivalvia > Myida > Dreissenidae > Dreissena > Dreissena polymorpha. The sequence goes on along the minus strand of NC_068355.1, from coordinate 89,502,545 downwards.
AGTATTTACATCAGTATTACTATTCAGATTTAACATTTAACAGGAAATGCACAAAACATGACTATGTTTTAACCACTTATTATATTAAACTGACTGTATCTTTCAATGTGTTACATCAAACATCATGTTCAACACTATCTAGACATCTAAAGTACCTAACAGTACATTTAATATTTAATATAATCCACCCGCTGCAATATACAGCAAAAGTATCCCAGCCCAGCCAGCATATCTACAAGCCTGCTCAGGAGAGACCCTGCGAGAGACCACTCAACCTTGTGTGACTTAATACAGCAGACAGTGTAGCGAGAGACCACTCAACCTTGTGTGACTTTATAGAGCAGACAGTGTAGCGAGAGACCACTCAACCTTGTGTGACTTTATAGAGCAGACAGTGTAGCGAGAGACCACTCAACCTTGTGTGACTTTATAGAGCAGGCAGTGTAGCTCTATAGCAGTATGAGCAATAAGGCAAGCTGAACAATAGCTACCATGGTACAAAATATCTAAGACCCATTTTCGCATGAAGCAGGTCAATTTTAAGAAATAATTTATAGTTAAATGTTTGTTTTTGTGATAATAATCAACAGTTATGAAGATGTAAGAGAGCAAAGTACCAGTTTGGTAACCAGCATTGGGACTTGAAACTGTTGGTTATTTTCGCAAATAACAAACATTTACCCTAATAATTTTAACACGCACTAATACACTTTGTCTGAATGAATTTAGAACTTTAACAAATGTTTACTTTGTTTTTTTTCCCAGCATTATTTCAATATCAATCAAAACCAACAAACAAACAAGAATACATTAAAAACAAGATAACATCATAACAACATTGAACAACATTTAAACATTGAAAACCAACAAAATAAATATGGATAATCATAAATGTCAAATCAAAACATTGGGAGTATCAAATTCAAAATAAACTGCATCTATCATAGAGACCTTTCATAGTGAATGTAAATTTGTCAACTATGATTGTCCTTAACATACAAGTACTTCAAGTGAACCAGAGCTTCACAAATGTTTTGATAGTAGTGCCATGTGATAAACAAAACATAAAATAAACCATATGGTATTAACAAATTTGGTCATATTGCATAACTTAAGAAGAGATGTGTTTGTCAGAAACACAATGCCCCTATTGCCCGCTTTGAAATAAAATTTCAATATATAATTTGGCAGGTTTAGAAATTATCTCCTTTTTTAAGCTTATTACTTCCCTTGGATTTGTTTTTGAGACCTTTGACCTTGAAGAATGACCTTGACCTTTCACCACTCAAAATGTGCAGCTCCAATGCCAATTATTAAGTTGCTATCTTCAATATTGCAAAAGTTATCGCAAAACTTAAACCAAGGTTAAAGTTTTGGCACACACACAATGAATGACAGACAGACAGACAGACAGGCCAAAAACAATATACCCCCAATCTTTCGATCCGGGGGCATAAAAAGTGTTCATGCCCTTTTTCCACAAAAATACTGTTTGAACTTAGCTTTTTTAAACTAGGGTGTGGATTATTGCCATGAATATTTCCAGTGTGTTTGTTTGTTTGAGAAAGCATGTAACAAACAAGCAACTTGCATCTTAAAACTTCTAACAAAAAAGCACAAAATAATTTGTTTAACAAGGAAAATTGTCCAGAAAACTGTGTTCTCATCAAACACGTGTGTCTGCATCCTGGTAGGAAGGATTTGTTCCCAGTACAATAGTATCACAGCTCGCTATCTGCAACTAGATCCCAGGGAACCAGCTTGTATAGGCTTCATCAAAGCTCCAATATGGAATCATGCTTCATTGGGTACCTGTAAATATATCTTTTGACTAAAATGATGTTTATAAAGTTGTTTTTTATTTCTTTTTGCATTACCATTCTTACTTAAAGTACTTTGTCTAACCATATTTAATTTAAAATCATTATTAAACCAATGGCTTTTTAAAAACTGTAGGAAATTGTTATCAAAAGGTAGGAAAACAATAATAAATGAATACAACCCAGTAGAGAAGGATTTTTTCAAAAGTATGAACCAATTACATAATATTTGTGATCTTGCAGCTGAGAGTACATATTATCATATCAATTTCTGGGTTCGGTCTGATATATTTGTTATACGTACACTTGTTTTGTGTTTACATGGAATACAATAATTTTAAAGGTATAGATTTCTTAACAAACACTAAAACGAGTATATGCCCTTTGAATATAAAATCTCAATCTAACATCATAAAGTAGGCCTTACAAACCTCGCTGTAGGTTTTGGTTTTGTAGGTGGCGTGTGCCTTGCCCTTGACAACAGCGTATGCAAGCAGTGTGACAACCATAATGAACAGGAAGAAGCTTGTGTGCATCAGGTGAAGGTCAATGACAGACTTGTCATGCTGAAAATACATGTATATAGGTAGTCTGATGTTGAAACTCTTATAAAAATACTTAATTTCTTATAATGTGACCATGACCTTCTAATAACAAAGTCACCACATTCCATGATGCACTTATGTGGCCATTACCTTCTTATTACAAAGTCACCACATTCCATGATGCACTTATATGACCATGACCTTCTTATTACAAAGTCAGCTCATTCCATGATGTACTTATAAGCTGACAATGACCTTACTTCACGTCAGCATGGTCAGTGACCAGTCTTATCAAAGATCTTAAGACAACTTTAAGACTAATGAATTTTGTAGCTTCAAATAATAAACAGTTGATGAACAATAAGTACCTAAAATGGAGTACATGTGAAAGAAAGCACAAAAAATATACTAGCGATCAAAGACAAAGATACATATGAGTTCTACTCTAAGAGAAAACAGGGCTTTATGCCTGAGGGCAAAGTGTTGTCCCAGATTAGCCAGGGTTTTATGCCTGAGGGCAAAGTGTTGTCCCAGATTAGCCAGGGTTTTATGCCTGAGGGCAAAGTGTTGTCCCAGATTAGCCAGTGCAGTCCTCAAATGCTACTCAGGGATGACGCTTAATGCTGGTATGTTTTTGGGGGGGGTTTAAAGTTAGTCTATTCTAAACACAAATCCAGATAAGCCAGAAATGGATGTCCCTAATTAGCTTTCTGACTTGAAACTTGAAAACAATAATCATCTATTTTTCATTTTTTCAGCAGTGAGGTCATTCAAAAATAAATTTCATGGAATTAAATAATCATAACATAAGCTTATAAAGATAATACATGCATTGTTTGTTAATGCAATGAGCTACTCTGCCCACAAGTTAATGCTATGAGCTACACTGCCCACAAGTTAATGATATGAGCTACACTGCCCACAAGTTAATGCTATGAGCTACACTGTCCACAAGTTAATGCAATGATCTACACTGCCCACAAGTTAATGCAATGACCTACACTGCCCACAAGTTAACGCAATGAGCTACACTGTCCACAAGTTAATGCTATGAGCTACACTGCCCACAAGTTAATGCTATGAGCTACACTGCCCACAAGTTAATGCAATGAGCTACACTGCCCACAAGTTAATGCTATGAGCTACACTGCCCACAAGTTAATGCAATGAGCTACACTGCCCACAAGTTAATGCAATGAGCTACACTGCCCACAAGTTAATGCTATGACCTACACTGCCCACAAGTTAATGATATGAGCTACACTGCCCACAAGTTAATGCTATGACCTACACTGCCCACAAGTTAATGATATGAGCTACACTGCCCACAAGTTAATGCTATGACCTACACTGCCCACAAGTTAATGATATGACCTACACTGCCCACAAGTTAATGCTATGAGCTACACTGCCCACAAGTTAATGCTATGAGCTACACTGCCCACAAGTTTATGCTATGAGCTACACTGCCCACAAGTTAATGCAATGAGCTACACTGCCCACAAGTTAATGCAATGAGCTACACTGCCCACAAGTTAATGCAATGAGCTACACTGCCCACAAGTTAATGATATGCACTGCCCACAAAAGACGTTGATTGATAGTGATAATAATGGGATATTCCTATTATATTGAGGATATTTGTTGGATTTTTAATTCACAAGTGAGGATAGATTTTTTTCTATGATCACAAGTGCATTCAAATAGATTGTCCAACAAATCCAATTAAATTTCTTTTTATTTTATGCTTACAAAGGATTATTTTTGTATTTAAACTGAAGAAAAATAAAGTAAAATAATGGCGTCATGACATAAAAACGTCATTTCACAGTAAAACAGCAACATTGATTGTCATTTTTTACTGTTCAAAACAGTGAATTATCAGTTTTAATCCACTGATATTTGAAATATTTCACTATAAACCACAGGAGTATGAATACATACTTCTTTCATCAACATAAATTTTAAACAAGAGCACCGCCTTGCGGGTGCAGACCGCTCATCTATTTTTCTTTTAAAGGTGAAGGGACCTATCTCAATACTTCAATCACAAAGGAGGGAGGGGTGGGGTGGAGAGGGGTGTATAGTGTGGGTGGGTGGTCATTTATTACATTATCTTCCAACAAGGGACAAAATTGTCACAAACCAGGTTTTCATTGTGAAAAAAAAATCTGATAAAGGGAGAAAACTCAAACTGAACTTTTGAAATGAACAAACAAAATTAACCCCCTTTGTAAGTTTGTTTTTAAAAAAATCTATTTTTAGTCGTGGCGACATTGACATTGGAGATATTGACATGATTCTTTCGTGCGACACACCGTCCCATGATGGTGAACAAATGTGCCAAATGATTTTAAAATCTCACAATGAATGACATAGTTATGGCCAGGACAAGCTCATTTATGGCCATTTTTGACCTTTGAACTCAAAGTGTGACCTTGACCTTGGAGATATCGACGTAATTATTTCGCGCGACACACCGTCCAATGATGGTGAACAAATGTGACAAATGATTTTAAAATCTGACAATGAACAACATAGTTATGGCCCGGACAAGCTTGTTCCGCCCGCCCGCCAGCCAGCCAGCCAGCCCGCCCGCATTCGCCAATCTAATAACCAGTTTTTTCCTTCGGAAAACCTGGTTAAAAAAAAAAAAAATGCAAACAAAATTATTTTATTTTTTTTTTGGGGGGGGGGGGATATTCTTGGGTGGGATTGTTGGACGATATTTCAAAAATAAAATAAAATAAAAAAATATTTTTGTTTTTAAACCAGGGATGACACTCTCTGCCCACAATGAATTTTTGTAAAGAACAAACTTCCTTTTAAGGAAAGTTACGATACAAGTGAACAATACTGTTCTTTATTAGTTTTTTCATTTACCAACAAATAGGCTCATTTTATGACCAGTATTACCTTTAAACAAATGAAAGGTTAAAGATTCCAAAGAATAGAATCCTAGCAATCGTAACGTATGACACATTGTAGTTCCATGACAATAGACTTATGTCATAGCTATTTGTGATGCTGTGAGTGGATAGCACAAGTCATGTTATCATACCAGACCAGTAGACAAGACAGTTTACCATTTAATGTTGCATTTTTTAATGTATATTCTTTAAAATGCTTACTCTAATGCTGCTGTCTTAAATCTGCATGTTTATTTATTTATTGTCCCCTACCGGTTTCAACGGAGGGGACTTATGGTTTTCGCTCTGTGTGTCTGTCTGTCACACTTTTCTGGATCCTGCGATAACTTTAAAAGTTCTTCATATTTTTTCATCAAACTTGAAACATGGATAGATGGCAATATGGACATTATGCACGTCATTTCATTTTGTTCCTAGGTGAAAAATTATGGTTGCTATGGCAACAAATAAAAAATTCTGACAATGGTGGACCCGGTAGGGGACATATACTGGTTGGCAAAAGTCTTGTTTATTTTGCGTTCATCTGTATTGCTGTCTTAAATTTCTTAAACACAAAATAAATGGGGGTGTTAAAAAAAGAACAAATGTGGCTATGTTAAAACCTCCCTTGGCAGATAATTACCAATTTAAAACATTTTCTAAATTGGTCCTAAGCGTTGATAATAATAATCTACATTTATTTTACCATTGTCAACCAGATTGTCAAGTCCAGGTCGTCACGGTGATCCAGTGTGATTGAAGGTGAGGAGTCGCACACGAGATCTTTTGGACGCACCTTGGACCTATCTTTGCTGACCATACGGAAATGACTGGGCACCTCGTCTGTACTGTTTGATATACCCAACTGACTGCAGGACGGGGTCCTGTGATGGAAAAAGACAGCATTGAAAACATGACAGGCTCATGAATGTATTGAAATTGTAAAACTATCTTTTAAATAAGCATCAAATTTACAATATTCTTATGTATAAAAATAACTTTACACAAGAACCTTGGGTGACATTAAGAGCTAGCAGCCGACCTAACTGACGGTATCAAACACTAAATAGGGGCCTAAATTGATACAAAATTTAACAATCACCTCCTATATTAAACAAGACTATTGCCAAGCAATGTATGTCCCCTAACGGCTCCACCATTGTCAGATTTTTTTTGTTGTTGCCATAGCAACCAGAATTTTTGACATAGGAACAAAATGAAATGACATGCATAATGTACATATTGCCATCTATCCAGATTTCAAGTTTCATTAAAAAATATGAAGAACTTTTAAAGTTATTGCAGGATCAAGAAAACCACCATTTTCAGCAGTATTTCTAGTCTATTTGTTGCCATAGCAACCATAATTTTTGACGTAGGAACAAAATGAAATGGCATGCATAATGTCCATATTGCCATCTATCCATGTTTCAAGTTTCATGAAAAATTAATAACAACTTTTAAAGTAATCGCAGGATCCAGACAAGAGGGCCATGATGGCCCTGAATCGCTCACCTGACTCATTAAGATCAGATGAAAACTATGACCTCTATTGTCTACACAATGTTTTTCTATGATTTGACCTAGTGACCTAGTTCCTGACTCTAGATGACCCAAATACAATCCCAATCCAGATTTCATCAAGATAAACATTCTGACCACAGTTCATAAATATTGGATGAAAACTGTGACCTCTATTGTCAACACAAGGTTTTTCTATTTATTTGACCTAGATTTTTACCCCAGATGACCCAAATACAATCCCACCCAGATTTCATCAAGAATTCTGACCAAATTTCATAAAGGTTGGATGAAAACTGTGATCTCTAATGTCTACACAAGGTTTTTCTATTATTTGACCTAGTGACCTAGTTTTTGACCCCAGATGACCCAAATAAAATTCGAACCCAGATTTCATCAAGATAAACATTCTGACCAAATTTCATAAAGATTGGATGAAAACTGTGACCTCTATTGTCTACAGAAGGTTGTTCTATTATTTGACCTAGTGACCTTGTTTTTGACCCCAGATGACCCAAATACAATCCCAAACTGGATTTCATCAAGATAAACATTTTGACCAAATTTCATCAAGATTGGATGCAAACTGTGACCTCTACTGTCTACACAAACAAATTGTTGACGGACGGACGCACGGACAAACGCAGGCACGCACAACGGACGCCCGACATCACACGATCACATAAGCTCACTGTGTCACTTCATGACAGGTGACCTAAAAATATGTGTCCGAGATAAACATGAACAGTTGTGGTTAAAATCCCATAGAAACAAGGGCTGTTTGTAAAACATGCATGCCCCCCTATATGGGCTATAAGTTGTAGTAGCAGCCATTGTGTGAATACGTTTTTTGTCACTGTGAATGGTGGTGGTGGTGGTGGTGGTGGTGTAGTAGTAGTAGTAGTAGTAGTAGTAGTAGTAGTAGTAGTAGTAGTAGTGGTAGTAGTAGTGGTAGTAGTAGTAGTAGTAGTAGTAATAGTAGTTGTAGTAGTAGTAGTAGTAGTAGTAGTAGTAGTAGTAGTAGTAGAAGTAGTAGTAGAAGTAGTAGTAGTAGTAGTGGTAGTAGTAGAAGTAGTAGTAGTAGTAGTAGTAGTAGTAGTAGTAGCAGTAGTAGTGGTAGTAGTAGTAGTAGTAGTAGTAGTGGTAAAAGTAGTAGTAGTAGTGGCAGTAGTAGTAGAAGCAGTAATAGTAGACGTGGTGGTGGTGGTGGTGGTGGTGGTAGTAGTAGTACTAGTAGTAGTAGTACTAGTAGTAGTAGTAGTAGTAGTAGTAGTAGTAGAAGTAGTAGTAGTAGTAGTAGTAGTAGTAGTAGTAGTAGTAGTAGTAGTAGTAGTAGTAGTAGTAGTGGTAGTAGTAGTAGTAGAAGTAGTAGTAGTAGAAGTAGTAGTAGTAGTAGTAGTAGTAGTAGTAGTAGTAGTAGTAGTAGTAGTAGCAGTAGCAGTAGCAGTAGCAGAAGCAGTAGCAGCATTACAAGACCAATACTTAAGAATGATCAAATGGGAAAAGGTAACCTAGCACTGGCAGTAAATATGGGGCTCATTTACAGGTCAGATTTGGAATCTCTGCTGTAAAATGAGATTTTGAATGAATTAAAGGGAGGCAAATCTGTAATAAAAAGAACATGCATAAACCGTAGTTGTTTCCCTTGTTTGAACCATGCTAAATCCTTAAAAATTTGGAAAGAATTGGATGAAAAATTTGGACTTCATTGCATAAACACCATTTTCTCAATTCAAGGGGAGGTAATTCTGTACTTCATGGACCAATAATGCTCATTTTTTGTAGGGTTCGTGTCCTCATTGATATAAAGACACTGTGCAAATTTGGAAAGGATCGGACAAAAAATGTGGAAGATTTTTGAAAGTTTTCACAAAATAGGCAAAAACGAATAAACATGCAAAGTTCAACGAGCTCCTGCGGCCATGTTTTTTGACGAATCAAATTTCTTTGAACAACTTTTTCAGGGGAGCCTTCAAAGGTCATCCCTGTGAAATTTTTTGAAAATCTGATGAGCGGTTTCTGACAAGAAGATTTTTTAAGGTTTTTACCATATATGGTCATGGCGGCCATCTTGGTTATGTGATCAAATTTTTTTTCAACTAGAAATGGCGCGTCAGAGGCCGACGCGTATCCCCACGCCGAATGTTTGACCTAGGTGTGCCCCAGGGTTGGTAATGGGGCCATGCATAGCTGAGATTGACCGTATTGTCATAAGAGAAGTTCATCATCAACTAGAAGTGAATTGGTGTAGAAATGAAGAAGTTATAGTAAAAGGCAATTTTGGGTGGGTGTGACATATGTGGGCAGGGCGCCCCAGGGTTGGTAATTGTGCCATGCATAGTTGAGATTGACCGTATTGTCATAAGAGAAGTTCAGTATCAATTTGAAGTGAATCGGTGTAGAAATGAAGAAATTATAGTAAAAGGCAATTTTGGGCGGGTGTGGTCTATGTGGGCGGGGCCCCAGGGTTGGTAATGAGGCCATGCATAGTTGAGATTGACCGTATTGTCATAAGAGAGGTTCAGTATCAATTTGAAGTGAATCGGTGTAGAAATGAAAAAATTATAGTAAATGGAATTTTTTGGTGGGTGTGGCCTATGTGGGCGGGTGCCCCAGGGTTGGGATTGGGGCCATGCATAGTTGAGATTGACCCTAATGTCATAACAAAAGTTCAGTATCAATTTGAAGTGAATCGGTGTAGAAATGAAGAAATTATAGTAAAGGCAATTTTGGGTGGGTGTGGTCTATGTGGGCGGGGCCCCAGGGTTGGTTATGGGGCCATGCATAGTTGAGATTGACCCTAATGTCATAAGAGAAGTTCAGTATCAATTTGAAGTGAATCCATGTAGAAATGAAAAAATAAAAGCTGCGCCATGAGCGCATGATACGCCCGTCGTTCGCCAATGAAGTAGTAAGGTAATAAATAACCCTTTGAATCATTTTTTTACTTCAGTTTATTTGTATTTGAATACATGGTTTATTTTATAAGTACATGAGCATGGAAATCACGAAATTTTGACGAACAAAGTCGCATAACTCTGGAACGACAATTCAGAATTCCGTCAAAAACGAAAGGGGATCAGGGTTTATCAATATTAAGATTGTGTTGAAATTTGAAAAAAATCCATCGAAGGATATTTGAGCTACAGTAGGACATTCAATGAAATCACGAAATTTTGACGAACAAAGTCCCATAACTCTGGAACGACAATTCAGAATTCCGTCAAAAACGAAAGGGGATCAGGGTTTATCAATATTAAGATTGTGTTAAAATTTGAAGAAAATCTGTCAAAGGATATTTGACGTAGCGTACGACATTAACAGACGGACGGACGGACGGACGGACAGACGGACGGACAGACGGACGCGGGGTATACCATAATACGTCCCGTCATAGACGGGTGTATAATTATAGTAAATGGAATTTTTTGGTGGGTGTGGCCTATGTGGGCGGGCGCCCCAGGGTTGGGATTGGGGCCATGCATAGTTGAGATTGACCCTAATGTCATAACAAAAGTTCAGTATCAATTTGAAGTGAATCCGTGTAGAAATGAAAAAATTATAGTAAATGGAAATTTTTGGTGGGTGTGGCCTATGTGGGTGGGGCGCCCCAGGGTTGGGAATGGGGCCATGCATGGTTGAGATTGACCGTATTGTCATAAGAGAGGTCCAGTATCAATTTGAAGTGAATCGGTGTAGAAATAAAGAAGTAAATGTAAAATAACCTAAAAAAATGAGTGATAATTTCTGACGCGGCCCCACCCCAACCGCTATAACTTTTGACCCAGGGGTCAGATCAAAATTCCAAATAGTGCAGGGTCGCACATATGCTCATAGCTACCATGTGTGTAAGTTTCAAGGTTCTAGTGCTTTTAGTGTAGGAGGAGATAGTGGCCAGGACGGACGGACAGACAGACGGACGGACGGACAGACGGACGGACGGACGGCGGAGATAACCACAATATCCCCACCTTTTTTTCAAAAAGCGTGGGGATAACAATTCTTTTGTCCCATGACCTAGGGATGCTCCACATGAAATTTAGTTGAAATTGGCTCAATGGTTTAGTAGAAGAAGATGTTTACAAATTGTTTACAGACGGACGGACGCCGGACGCTGAGTGATCACAATAGCTCACCTCGAGCTATCGCTCAGGTGAGCTAAAAAGTGTGACAGACTCACAGACAAACAGAGCGAAAACCATAAGTCCCCTACGGTTTCCCCGTGAAACCGGTAGGGGACAATAAATTATTTGACCTTACTAACTCACACTGTCATACTATATATTAATAATCAGACTATCCCACCATAATCATTGTGTGTTAATGTTTATGATAGTGTTGCTTTCAGCATTTAACAAGCAAATTCTGTGAATTGATACCCCCTGCAAAATGAATTTTGTTTATGGATGAGTGTAAATCCCTTGATATAAGGTATAATCCTAAAAAAACATTAAGCGTAGGGTAATTGTTTTTATGCATTGCAATACTTTTAATTTATATTTATACACCCATGAAGTGTCATGTTGAAAAATTCTATCCCAACTGCTATAACCCTTAACACTTACACCATACAAAAACATCAAGGGACAATGACTTGTATTTAAGAAATTGGTTCTTGTGCAAGGTAATTTTCCAAATTAATATTCTAAACACCCATGCAGTTTTATGTTAAAATCTTGTATAGTATCTTAGAAATAATTCTGAATAGGTTCATCATACGAAAAAATAACAAGGGCAAACCCTATTCAAGAAAGAGTAGGGTTATGGTTCTTCAGCATGGCACTTCCTCTCATTGATATCTATACACCTAGGAAGTTTTATGTTGAGATTGTGTAGCGTATCTGAGATATAGCCTTGTAAACTTACTTGTAAATCAACAAAGGGCAATAACTCTTATTCAAGAAAGTGTAGGGTAATGGTTCTTAAGCATATCACTTCTTCTCATTGACATCTATAAACACATGACATTTCATTATGATATCTTATATATTTCCTGCTTAGAGAAGCAATCATTCTTCATGGTAAGAACATTCAAGCTAACTCTTTACAACTTAGACACTTTTTTATGCACATGTGGTCCCTTAAAAAGTTACATTTAATTTAATACCTTCCTTTTTAGATTCAAGTTTTAAAGGCTTCATTTTCAACCCGTAGATACTGATAAGCAGCAAACAGCAAAAAAACCTGAACAGACTGCCAGTTACTTGCGGGCTGTTCTGGTTTTATGCTGTTTGCACAGAACCGTTTTCACTTTGCTTCAGAGTGGGAAAGGGTTAAAAGAACATAACAGTTTGGTTTGTATTAAGGTAAATAATACAAATATTAAATACAATTGTAGTCAGTATGTCCCAGCCACCCCACTTACTATAAATATAAAAGTTTTTTTCATTTAACATTGTAAGAAGTGGTAAATTTGATAAATTTAATACATGTGTGTTTGATCTGTGTGTAAAAACTAGCTAAAGTGCTAGCATTTGCATAATACAAATATTTCATACATAAAGCCCCCTAAAAATTAACAAGTAAAATTATTATAATATTAAATTGTTAAAATGTATCAATTAAAAACAAAAAGATGCACATTATGGAAAAGTGAGGGTCTGAATTTGCTCAAAAGCTAGGATTTTAAACACATGTTTAGTCTTATTTCAATATTTTAAGTACATGTGGTTATACCAGGTAGATTCATGGAGTAGATGCATTTTAATGGCAATCTTTATTATATATATAAAAAAAGGGGCAAAATTCTGTTAATGTTCAGTTCAAAGTTACGGAACTTTGTCATTGTCCTCACACATGACCAAAAACACATGTTAAGTTCCAATTAGGAAGTATCTGTGGATTGAAGATGTTTGGTATGGTTGCCAGTCCAAACATTTCATGTGATACGATTAAGCAAGCATATGCTTTTGTTCACCCAAATAAATTGATCTTAAGTTACTATATTCAATCTTTGGTAGACACGTTAAAATTTATAAGTTATGGATAAACTTGAATTATGTGTGACCATCAATAATGTTTCACGTTCATTGACAGATCACATTAAATTTTGGGTCACCTTTGTTAACAGGTTACATTAAATTATGGGTCAAGTTAAATTATGGGTCACCTTGAAATATGGGTCATCTTGAATTATTGGTCACCTTGAATATGGGGTCATCTTGAATAATGTATCATCTTGAATTATGCGTCTACTTGAATAATCTATCACCTTGAATTATTGGTTGCCTTGAATAATGGGTCACCTTCATTTACAGGGCATGTTCAAATATGGGTCACCTTGAATAATAGGTCTTTCTGTATGTGTAAATCAAATTTTATTAACAATTCATTGCCAAGTCTTCAAGACTAGTTTGACCTGCTGCCCATGTGACCTTGCAAGGGATTTTTTTTTTGAGCCAACCTTGGTCAAATTTACATAAACTAAGCGGATTTTTTTGCCAAAGAAAACTAAAGCTTTGTCACAGATGTGACATATACCCCCACATGCTGCATTGACACAGAATATTTTGCATGTTGTCTTTACAAAACAAGAGAAACTAATTTATGGCGATTTTTACTAATTATTATGCCATTATCATTAATGGCCATTTTGACCTTTGAACTCTCAAATTATTTCGCATGACATGCCGTCGAATGACTGTGAACAAAATTAATGTACAGTCATTTTAAAATCTCATAATGAATGACATAACTATGGCCCAGACAAGCTCATTTATGACCATTTTTTACTTTTGAACTCCAAGTGTGACCTTGGAGATATTAATGTAATTCTTTAGCATGACACACCGTCCAATGATAGTGAACAAATGTATCAAGTAATTTCAAATTCTCTTAATGAATGACATAGTAATGGCCTGAAAAAGATCGTTTATGGCAAATTTTTACCTTTGAACTCAAAGTGTGACCTTGACCTTGGAGATAATGACTTATGTCTTTTGCATGACACACCGTCCATTGCGTCCAATGATTGTGAACCAAAGTACCGAGTAATTGTAAAATCTCACAATGAATGACATAGTTATGGCCCGGACAAGATCATTTATGGCCATTTTTATATCCCCACCACTATAGTGGGGGACATATTGTTTTTGCCCTGTCTGTTGGTCTGTCTGTTGGTTTGTGCCAACTTTAACATTTTGCAATAACTTTTGCTATATTGAAGATAGCAACTTCATATTTGGCATGCATGTTTATCTCATGGAGCTGCACATTTTGAGTGGAAAAGGGTCAAGGTCGTCCTTCAAGGTCAAAGGTCAAAAAAACTAAATCAAGGCAGCGCAGGAGGGGACATAGTGTTTCTGACAAACACATTTCCTGTTGACCTTTGTACTCAAATTATGACCTTGACGTTGCAGATATTGACGTCATTTGTTGGCATGACACACCATCCAATGATGGTGAACAAATGTTCCAAATGATTTTAAAATCTCACAATGAACAACATAGTTATGGCCTGGGCAAGCTCATTTATGGCATTTTTTTACCTTTGCACTCAAAGTGTGACCTTGACGGTGCGGACATCGACGTCATTCTTTCACATGACACACCGTCCAATGATGCTAAACAAATGTGCCACATGATTTTAAAATCTCACAATGAAAGACATAGTTATGGCCCGGACAAGCTAATTTATGGCCTTTTTTTACCTTTGAACTTAAAAGTGTGACCTTAACCTTGGAAATATGGACATACTTCTTTCGCATTTCACACCATCCCATGATGGTTAACAAAAGTTCCAAGTTATTTTAAAATCTAACGATAAATGTCATAGTAATGGTCCGGACAAACTTTTGCTTTTAAACGCACTTAGTGACCCGTTACCTAGTTTTTGACCCGGCATGACCCATATTCAAACTTGACCTAGACATCATCTAGATACAACTTCTGACCAAGTTTGGTGAAGATCAGATAAAATTTTCCGGACAGACCGACGAAGTTACTCCTTTTATAGCCCCAATTACCAATGGTAATGGGCCCCCATTGGGGATATAAAAATATTTTTAAATACAAATGCACAAGTGCACGGTTGCCAATGAGACCTGAATGTTCAATGTTTGTCGGGGAAAAAAAGGCGTTTGCTATGATGGTGTGCTGTATGTTTATGTATTGCAAGGATTTTGTATGTTTGTCTGGAGCAGAAAAAGAGTGAGTAGTCCAACTGCTCGCTTAAGTTCCATTTTCCGCGCAGCATTACCCAACGTCTCCCCTTCCTGAATGATAGGTAACCTTAAGTATTGGGTCACCTTGAATGTAATCGATCACCTTCATTTACAGGTCACATTAAATTATGGATCACATTGAATAATGGCTCACTTTCATTTAGTGGGCACATTAAATTATGGGTCACCTTGAATTTGGAAAGAGACTGGAAGGTGCCTTTAGCAGCAGACATGTCTGGATTTTCAGCACACTGCATGGATTATTGTGTACACACATGGAGGAGTTCCATTTAACAGGTAGGCTCAATGTCACATTGAACTCAGTTCCTGCATTCTCACCTGAAAGATTCAAGAGAATTCGTCAAAAAAGATATAACAAGAGCTGTCTCCATTGGATGACATATGCCCCCAATAAATGTTTTGATAGAAGTTATGAGCATTTTTTGAAACTTAAACGGAGATTTTGAAACCTAAACGCGGACGCTAAGTTCAAGGTCACAGGGGTCAAACTTTTTGTGGGTATGGAAAGACCTTGTTCAATACATATGCATACCAAATATGGAGGTTATATCTCAAGGGACATAGAAGTTATGAGCATTTTTCGAAACCTAAACACAGATTTTGAAACCTAAACGCGGACCCTAAGTTCACGGTCAAGGTCACAGGGGTCAAAATTTGTGAGTGTACGGAAAGGCCTTGTCCATATACACATGCATGCCAAATATGAAATTGCTATCTGAAGCAACATAGAAGTTATGAGCATTTTTCGAAACCTAAACGCAAGGTGTGACGGACAGATGGACAGTCCTATCACTATATGCCCTCCTTCAGGGGCATAAAAAACAAATTAATTAATAATTTTGACAACATTAAAAATAATAATAATTGTGACGCACATTTCAATCAATGCTGTCATTTTTAGATTCTTAAACAACAAAACCAATAACAAAAGTAGAACATTAAACAGCCATTAACATTTCATAATGTTTTTTTTTAATAAAAGACAGGTATTATTCACAAGTATATATTTTCCTAAATGAAAATATCATGGCTTACTCTGCCATTCACCAAATAGGCCAATGGCTAAAACTTGACACATTCAGCTGATGAAAATCAAATTTGGCTTCAAATTTTCCCTAATATAAACCAAGACAAGGGACAAAATTGTCACAAAACCAGGTTTTCAATGTGAAAAAAGTCTGATAAAGGGAGACAACTCAAACTGAACTAATTGTTTATAATTAACCCCCTTTGTTTCTAAATAAATATATTTTTAGTCATGGCTTTCTTGACCTTGGAGATATTGACGTAATTCTTTTGTGCGACACACCATCCCATGATGGTGAACAAATGTGCCAAATGATTTTGAATCACAATGAATTACATAGTTATGGCCCGGACAAGCTCATTTATGGCCATTTTTGACCATTGAACTCAAAGTGTGACCTTGACCTTGGAGATATTGACGTAATTCTTTCGCGCGACACACCGTCTAATGATGGTGAACAAATGTGCCAAATGGTTTTAAAATCTCAAAATAAACGACAAAGTTATGGCCCGGACAAGTTTGTTCCGCCCACCCGCCAGCCCGCCCACATTCACCAATCTAATAACCAGTTTTTTCCTTCGGAAAACCTGGTTAAAAATAGCACAAATTACCAACATTTTTCTATAGCAAGTAAAATATGGCTGAAGAAAACACAAATTTCCTGCTTTACTTCATTTAAGACACAAAGAGCTTTGTAAAAGACATGACTAATAACCCCACATGCCGCATTGACACAGAATATTTTGAAAGTTGTCTTCACATAAAACACACCATGCTAAATGTTTGAAACGCAATATGAGACAGGGGTCATAACAGGACCAGATTGCCAATCCTGAAAACAAGCCAGGGGTCTGGCTCTGAAGGCCACCAGCGGGGTCAAGGGGCAGCGCCTTTGTCAGGGGGATAAAGGGGGGCTAAGTCCCCCGGACAAAAATTGATTTATTTTTATTTTAAATCATTTTCAGACCCTTCTAGATTGCATTTCCAAGCAGTTTTAAATGCATTTTATTATAGCAAAAGAAAGATTTTTTTCCAAGAATTTACTTATATTTTTCAGCATAATATTATACTACATTAACCAAATATTTTGAAAAAAATCAATACAGGAAAAATTGAAATAAAAAAATAATCATTAAAAAGTACAACCTTAGCCCATAATATAAACAGCACTAAATAATATCACATAAATATATATAATATTAACGATTTCCACCTAAAAACTGATGCTGTTACAAGAAAACGTAATCATAAATTATTCGTCAAGTGGCTAAATTTACCATCCCCCACACACCTGTTCACGCAAAGTAAGATTCACGGTTGTTTTCCTTTGTTCCAATGTCACAGTTTATCAAATTAATCGTTTATGTAAAGAAACAATAAAAATATAAAAAAGTATTACGTTTATAAGCTTCTAAACAGAGGTTATGTGGTCAAAATTTACCTTAAAACTTGGGATTTTTTCGTTGTTACTCCATGTTTATAAACGCATTGTGGATTGGAATTCACAGGATAAATACTAATGTGTCTTGTTCTGATAAAACTGGGCATAATACATGTGCGTAAAGTGTCGTCCCAGATTAGCCTGTGCAGTCTGCACAGGCTAATCAGGGACGACACTTTCCGCCTAAACTTGATTTTCGGTAAGGAGACTACACAGGCTAATCTGGGACAACACTTTAGGCACATGAATTAAGCCCAGTTTTCTCAGAACACGACACTAATAAATTTTATGATATCAGCGCAGGAGTTATCTTCTGTAGAACCGAAATAAACCAAGAATCACTCCTTACCCCCCCCCCCCCCCCCCCAACAAAACTCGAATTTTTATTGATCTCAAAAGTGACCCTGGTGCCTTGAAATCCGGATTTCCGGATCAATCCGGAATATTACAACCCCTGTATGAGAACCGTGACCCTTGTTTTTGACCTGGCATGGCCCATGTTAGAACTTTACCTACAAATCATCTGATACAACTTCTGACTAAGTGTGGTGAAGCTTGGATGAAAACTACTAGAATTAGAGAGCGGACACCATGCTGAATATTTAAAACGCACTAAGTGACCCTGTGACCTAGTTTTTGACCCAGCATGACCCATATTCGAACTTGACCTAAACATTATCTGGATACAACATCTGCCCAGGTTTGGTGAAGATCGGATGAAAACAACTTGAATTAGAGAGCGGACAATAAATACGGACCGAAAGACCGACCTACCGACAAGCTCACTCCTATATACCCCCTAAACAGCGTTTGTGGGAGTATAATTATTTTCACAATCAACATTATTGTTTAAGATAAGATGGACCTTAGGAAGTTTTGTTAATATGACCTCTGTCTTTAAATAAAAACAAAGTCAACAAAAGAGCAATCCATTTTAAATGGTGTTGACCTTACAACTTGGATTTCCCGGAAGGATCCTCACCTAGAAGCTTTCTCAAACTTTTCCAAAGATAGTTAGTATAGTAGTAGGTCCAAGAAAATTGACAGCAAGAAATAAACTTTTTAAGCGTTAGATATTTGTAACAAATTTACATGTTCATAGGTCAAGGCATCCAGTGATACTGTGACAAGCACATGTGACCTTAACCCAGTGTTCTCTGGAAGCAGAAGCAGCTGGCAATTTCACCAGTTACTAACAACCTTGACGCCGGCTACTTTTCCCAAAAAGATTCAATTCAAAACAATATAAAAAAGGCCTGTTTTGATCTAAGTCGCTGGCTTCTTTGAAAATATTACTGGCTACTCAAAATTTTTATGGAAAACACTGCTCAATATTTGACCTCAACCTTCCATTCCTTCCAAGAAACCCTCATACCCACAAGCTACCCACCACAAACAGGTGTAAAGCAATAAAACACCCCTTCTTCCAAGGCATAAAAGAATAATAAATTAGTTAAGATCTGTATCCAAACAACACATTTTTCAAGGACAAATAACTCAGAATGTGCAGATCACTGAGTATAGAGAGTGTCCGTTAGGGCGTTACATCTATTTAAATTGCTGATAACTTGTTTGAATTGTAATTCTATTGCCCACACAAACGTACAACATTTTATGGTGAAAATGTTCCCATCTCCTGCAGAGAGACTCAATTTTATTCCCTCCTTAAGGATGTATAAAAAACTAAAGCATGCAGTTCTTGTACCTGTTATGCCCAGTTGTCTTCCACTCATGGTTGTACTCAGCAGGGACACATTGTGTGGAATGTTCACTAGCTCAGCTGTCGGGTTTAACTCAACCCACATAGGAATGGACACCTCCCTGAAAACATTCAACCAACATAGGAATGGACATCTGCCTGAAAAACATTCAACCAACATAGGAATGGACATCTGTCTAGAAAACATTCAACCTACATAGGAATGCACACCTGTCTAGAAAACATTCAACCTACATAGGAATAGACAGCTGTCTGAAAAACATTCAACCCACATAAGAATGGACACCTGTCTAGAAAACATTCAAACCAAATAGGAATGGACAGCTGCCTGAAAAACATTCAAACCACATAGGAATGGACACATGTCTCAGAGAACCCACATAGGAATGGACACCTCTGTGAAAAACTTTTACAACACATTTGCATCTAAATTACCCATGTTCGAATCTCTGCAAAACAGAGATAAGGAGTGTTTTCAAGATTTTTAATGATTCAAAGTGGCTTGTATAATTACATACCAAAGAAAACTGTGTATAACCCACTTTTTACCTAGTTTTATTTTAAATAGTTGATGTGGGTCATACAATGATACAGCTATTCTGGATGCTTACTTCGAAACAATTCAGCATGAAATCGTAAAAATTAATGATAGACACCTGTTCATACTATTGGCCATTATAAGAAAAGCAGGTAATATTAGGTTCTTAAAAGAAAAAGAAAGTTTTGAAGATAAAACTAGAAATTGCGCGGCAAAGGCCGATGCGTATCCCCACGCCGCATGCATGGGCGCCCCAGGGTTGGTAATGGGCCATGCATAGTTGAGATTGACCATATTGTCATAAGAGAAGTTCAGTATCAATTAGAAGTGAATCTGTGTAGAAATGAAGAAATTATAGTAAAAGGCAATTTTGGGTGGGCGTGGCCTATGTGGGCAGGGCGCCCCAGGGTTGGCAATGGGGTCATACATCGTCAAGATTTACTGTATTGTCATAAGAGAGGTTCAGTATCAATTTGAAGTGAATCGGTGTAGAAATGATGAAATTATAGTAAAAGGCAATTTTGGGTGGGCGTGGCCAATGCGGGCGGGCGCCCCAGGGTTGGTAATGGGGCAATGCATAGTTGAGATTGACTGTATTGTCATAAGAGAGGTTCAGTATCATTTTGAAGTGAATCTGTGCAGAAATAAAGAAATTATAGTAAAAGGCAATTTTGGGTGGGCATGGCCTATGTTGGCAGGCGCCCTAGGGTTCCATGGGGCCATGCATAGTTGAGATTAAACGTATTGTCATAAGAGGTTGAACCGTTCAGTATCAATTTGAAGTGAATCAGTGTAGAAATGAAGAAATTATAGTAAAAGGCAATTTTAGGTGGGCGTGGCTTATGTGGGTGGGGCGCCCCAGGGTTTGTAATGGGGCATTGCACAGCTGAGATTGACCATATTGTCATAAGAGAAGTTCAGTATCAATTTGAAGTGAATCGGTGTAGAAATGAAGAAATAGTAGTAAAATGCAATTTTGGGTGGGCGTGGCCTATGTGGGCGGGGCGCCCCAGGGTTGGTAATGGGGCCATGCATAGTTGAGATTGACCGTATTGTCATAAGAGAGGTTCGGTATCAATTTGAAGACAATCAGTGTAGAAATGAAGAAATTATAGTAAAATAACCTAAAAAAAATGAGTAAAAATCTCTGACCCGGCCCCACCCAACCCCCATAACTTTTGACCCAGGGGTCAGATCAAAATTCCAAATAGTGCAGGGTCTCTCATATGCTCATAGCTACCATGTGTGTAAGTTTCAACGTTCTAGTGCTAATAGTGTAGGAGGAGATAGTGGCCACGACGGACGGACAGACAGACAACCGGATAGACGACGGAGATAACCACAACATCCCCACGCTTTTCAAAAAGCGGGGATAAAAACTGTCTGAATAAAATATGCAAATATGTCTTATTGATGGCTTTCATAGGGGTTGCTGTCAACATAACAAGTTAGGTATGAACAAGGTCTTTTTCAGTTAACAGTAGGTGTGAACAGGGTCTTTGTGGTATATTAGTGTATTGGAAGCTTTCATTGAGAAATATGTGCCATGGCTTGTTGAATAATTTTAGACCTTGATAGGCATTTCAGACACTTACAAATTTAAATGATGAACACATTAGATGATTTACACATCAATAAATGCCATACACAATTTCGACAGTTGATGGGGTGGAAGCTCTGTCTGCAGCAAACTCAAACTTCCCGTGTACTTTAGCCATGATGTCTTTGTAGCTTTGGTGTGCGATGTGTTCCGTCTCATTGCCCGCCTCGACTTCGTCCAGTAGCATGCAAAACTGGACCTTCCGAAAGCCTGACAGGAAGTCGTTCCAATCCTGCATATAGACCAGAAGAAAGCATAGTTTGCTATGCCTCTCCATTCATCTAAGGCTGTCAGTCCAAGCATCTTTATTGGATTATGCAACTATCTGCTTTTATTTACCACTGAATCATCTACAATTCTTAATTGACATATTTCTATTTGTGAAGAATAGTTACTCACAGTTTCATCTGGATTCTTCAGATTTTTGACCTCTACAATATTTGCCAGCACCCACAACGTCACTGCAAACACTCCCAGCAGGAGCATGAACATAACAAGAGGTGGTCTTGATGTTAAAAACCCTCGCAGATTCTCGCATATCAGCCAGCGACACATTCTTCTTATTGTATAGATCTCATGTGTTCATGTCCTGAAATCAAGAGCTATAATTTGTTTAACTTTCTAGCAGGCTTCCTCAGTCATATGTCTTGTATTTAATTTAAAAGTTTCCACAGCAAGCATTTGCTCACCCAAAAAGTGAGATTTACACCAAAATATGGTCTGGTAAGTCTGGAAAAACGTGTCATGTAAAGGAGAGGAAACCCAGATGTACTAATTTAAGAATTTATTTATTAGCTTACTGAAAAATTTTAGTGATTGAGTTTAATGTGTTTATCCCAGCTGAGGTTACTTTGGAGTGTAAAACCTAGATCGTTTGCATGATTTACTTTTTCAAGGATGTGATCATGTAGTTTATATGAGAAGATGATAGGATTTCTTTTAAGATTAATGCTGATGATGTTACATTTTTCAGGGTTGAATTGCATTACCCAGTCCTTGTCCTATGACCAGCTGCTTTAATATCTAGCTGGAGCTTATGGGCTGTGGAGAGGTTGTTGATATTTGTGTAGAGGATACTATTATGATTACATCAACAAAGTCTTAAAGTGCTTGGTTTGATCTAATCAGCATTTAATATATAGATCAGAAATAAGACCGCGCTTTGTGGGACTGGTGAGGTAACATGTACCTTGTCTAGCATGGTTCACATGAAGACAACAATCTTGGTTCTGTTTGAAAGGAGGTCAGATATCAAAAAGAAAGCATTTAAATTAAGTCCATAAAATTTTATTTTTTGTAAGAACAGTGCTGGTGGGGTACTTTTTCAAATGCTTTAGCAAAACGCATTATGATCGATATCAGTTTGTATACCTTGACTATTTCATCGTCGTACCTGAGGCTGATCATTTGTTTGTTTATTTTAGCACTTTTTTCAGAACGATGATCATGATCATCATCATGTGTACGTGTCACTCGACACGCATTTTTTGAAAACCCCACCCACTTCACTGAGTTAGAGACATTGGGGGTTTTACGATAATAAAATCTGTACTCACATTAATTTCACTTAATTGAATGACGACAGCATCGAATAGTTTTTAGAAGAACAGATGCCGTACAAGCATTAAGCAAATAGCTTCGGTGCCGCAACATCAGTGTGCAATGTGGTGTCGCCACACAGTATTATTTTGGGAAAAGAAGCTCCGCCCACGATGGTGGTTGTTCGGTGCACTATTTAACATCTTTATTAGCTTGTTAATGTATAAATTATGACAGTAACATCAAGATGTATTCAATATTTAATAAAGATTTAATAAAGATGAAACAAAACACCATATTGTTTAAAGTGGAAGTGTTTTAAACAAAATTAATAGATCGAACTTACGCGCGGTTGAATCGACCCAGTTTATGAACCGAGACGGCTATTTCACAATTCTTAATTTCGATTGGCTGAAACGTTTGGTGTCAATCAAAGTCCACGTGGTGTTTGTGCATGTTAGTGTGGAGATGTTTTGATCAAGCCGCCCGCCATATTCAGGGCTGAAAAGCTTAGACAAATTACTTCCCGATATTATAAAGTATCTCGGCAACCTGAGAAAATTGATTTATTAGTGTAAAGGACTAGATTCCAAACCTGTTTCTACGCGATGGGTTTGGAAGCGCTTTTAGAAGCTGCGGAATTTTTGGAGTCTCGCGACCAAGGTAAGCGATGTAAGAAAGCACGTGGTTCATTTGGCACATGTAAGTGCAATGTTTTGAAGACAATCTATGTAATGTGTTATCCATGTGTGTATGTTATAATCATGGTTGATCTTTAAAAAAGTTATTAATTCACCTTTGTTATCATCAACAACTTCGGTAAAGTTTTATATTGCAGTTATTTTGCAACGGTTTAATTTCCAAAGGATCTAATTTGCAAATTGCGCAGCGACATTATGCGGTCGTGCCACATTGATGTTTAAATTCAGGTCAAGTGCCCGCAAAACAACGACATCAGTCACTTGATGGACAGTTGTCAGAGTCCGGTGCCTCTGAAGAAGGAAGCGACAGCAGTGGATTCGTCGCAAGATCGCCAAAAGAGGAGCGAATTCGAACGAAATCCGGGTAACAAGCTTGTTCTATTTTTAGAAACACGCATGTCTACAGTAAACTTGACCTTGATAAGAGTAATCATGTGACAGACCATCTACATGAAAGGCCTGAAAACCAAATGCACAGATGAACTTAAAGGGGCCAACATATTTTGGAATGTATTGAAGCTTGTCATTAAATGCTTTATATTGATAAATTTAAACATTTGAACTATAAATCTCCAGTAAAAAAAACAAGAATACAATTTAAAGGGATCTTTTCACGCTTTGGTAAATTGACAAAATTGAAAAAAGTTGTTTCAGATTCTTAAGTTTTCGTTTTAGTTATGATATTTGTGAGGAAACAGTAATACAGAACATTAACCATGATCTAATATAGCCATTATATGCATCTTTTGACGATTTTAAAACCTAAAAATTATAAAGCGTTGCAACGCGAAACGATTGAATAATTTGGAGAGTTCTGTTTTTGTCGTTAAATTTTGTTAAACTACGAAGATTGCTTATATAAGGTATAAAATACGTCAACAATGTGTACTCGGCGGAATAGCTCAGTAGGCTAAAGCGTTTTTACTTCAGGACTCTGGCAGGACTCCAGGGGTCACTGGTTCGAAACCTGCTCCGGGCAATGTTCTTTTCCTTTTTTAATTTTTTTCTTTATTTTTTACTGGAGCTTTTATGATCCAATGTTTACATTTATCAATATAAAGCATTTAATGAATAATTTAAAAAAATGCCAAAATCTGTGAAAAGGCCCCTTTAAGAAAAGGAAAAAAAGTAACCCTCAACAGGGCTCGAACCAGTGATCCCTGGAATTGGATTCCTGGAGTAAAAAGCCTCCCGCCTAGACAACTCGACCATCCACGCTCATATTCAGAGCGGATGTATTGTTTAGCTATATAAGCAATCCTCGTAGTTTCCAAAAATATCGAATCGCGTCGATACGACCCTTAATCTGTTGGACGGCCCCTTTAAAAGCCAAAATAGGTTACAATTGGGACCAATTTTTAGCTCGGCTGTTTTCGGAGAAAACCCGAGATATTGTCATAGCCAGCTCGTCGTCCGCCATGTGACGTCCGCCGTCCGCGTCGTGCTAAAACCTTAACATTTTGTTAAGTTTTTGAACATTGCCTCTAAAATTAAAGTGCTTCTACCTACAACTTTGAAACTTCACATGTAGCTGCACCTCGATGAGTTCTACACGCCACATCCATTTTTGGGTCTCTAGGTCAAAGGACAAGGTCACTGTGACCTCTAAAAAAAATAATCTGACAAGCTTTCGCAGCCGAGCGTGGCACCCGTTATGCGATGTTTTATTGTTTTATCTTGTTTTTATTTGTTTGCCAGTTCAGTCGTAAGTTGAGCCAGTTCAAAATGTTATTTGGATGTAGCACGAAACTCCTAAATAGATAATTATCAGCACTACCTTGAGTATTTTATGCAAACCAGCAGCTTAGACAGTAAATAGTATTTCCATGTACAGTATGTTTCGGCAAAGGACAGACACCACAATGCCTTTGCGTTTTAATGTACATATCAGTTGGAAGCCTGATTCAACCCTAAATAAAAGACTAATAAGTTGATCGTTGTGCACGTCACGATTTTAAATCAAAGGGCAAGTATGTTAATTGTTGTTTCTTTAAATTATAGATATTTTTTTATTTGAAAAAAAAAGACATTCATTTTTGTAATTTTATTTCTAGCAGTTCACGCAATTCCGACGGAAACTTCGAAGGATCCAGCGGGGATAGCGCTTTTCTTCGGTGAGAAATAAGTAGCGGTCTCTAACTCACCATGCGTATATGCCATGAAACTGGTACCTTGACAAGGCCACATGAAAGTGCATTTTAACATTTGGAAAAAAAACTGTAAAAATGTCATTTTTGAAGCATTAAGAGAAAACGTACGAAGTTCTCACTTGTTTGTAATGCGCTCCTTCAGATGTCCTCAATCGTGTGTATTTTCCAGTACCATTAAATATGGGCAAGATAATTATGACTACAAACTTTATCATCCTTTCATCCATATAGTTACCAAATTAGAGTTGCAGATTGGAAACAATCTTACTGTAATGCTTGGTCCGCTATGTTAAAGCTATCTAAATACTCAAAATTAACAAATATTTCGTAAAATAAACTAAACCCATAAACAATGGTAGTTATAGCCCAAATTTCAACGCTAGATGTGGTATGGTAGCATCGACTTAGCGAGTACATAATGTTCGTTTTAAAAAAAAATGTCACAATATATTCTTTTCACGCGACGATATCCGATCATTTACGAGCAAACCTGAGATTGGCTTCGGGTAGGGTCGAAAGCGCATAGTTCCCATCAGCTGTCCAAAGCTAATCTCGTGTTTGCTTGTAAATGTTCGGGCATCGTCGCGGGAAATTTACATGGACTATGTTGCCACACAAAACATAAAAAAGGAGCATTTTGTATAAATCTAATTTTCCACACTACGTCTAGCATTAAAATGTGAGCTTTTGCTATAAAGAACACTGATTTTTTTATGGGTTAACTTTATTTTCGAAATATATTAGTATTTATGTAGCTTTAAGAGTGTTTGATTTGGTTTACATTTTAATCAGATTGAGAAATTGAACTGTTCATGAAAGCTTTTGGCATGATACACTATCACTCCGCTATGTCTTTGCATTGCTTAATACAGCATCACTTATTATAATTTGTAGATGTAAATGAAGTCGATAGTGCAGTTTTCAATCACTTTTGAAGGTAAATAGTTTAGAGCTCTAGTTGCCTTTATACTTGCGGTTGTGAACGTTTTATGACGGAGCCTATGTTTGTATCTACAGCGCAGGCACCAGAGAAGTTCACAACAAATTGGAAAAAAACAGGTGTGTTTACTGGCAGAATGTATGTTTATGGAATTAATTAGTAACTCTAACCTCTTCCTTACTTACTATATTTAAAAGGAGTTATAATGATCAAATGTGGGTTAAATTGAATTTCATTCATATACGAAAATGAATTATTTTTAAGTCGAATGATAAAATTTTATAATAAACAAATGATCAGCTTCCCAAACCCAGGTGTCGGTATTAAAATGATTTTAGGCGCGCCCACTTGAAAGAATGCTTTGACTTTCTAAAGAAGAATATCCCAAGTCTTGAAGAAAAGAGGACGTCAAACCTGGGCATTCTGCGCAGTTCTCTTCGCTACATTCAGGTAAATCGTTCAGGTTGATCGGAATATATCTCATTCTATCAAAAAACCTATCAATAAACATGTTTTTTTAATCGTTGTTCGATCCAACCGCTCCTTGACTATGGGGACACAGTATGTGGAAACTGCTGTATATAAAGGATTAAACAACCTGGTGTGTCAATCTTTATTTCTGTTTTCGTCTTCCTACTCAGTCTTACTATCTTCCTGCTCTACCACATACACAACTTGACACTGAAACTAAAATGGACCTGTTAAAGTTTTGATAAATTGAAATGCATGAAAACAATTGTTTCAAATTTGCCTATTTTCGTTTTTTTGATTGATCGATTTATTTCGGTATGGAATACACATACATGGACATTTAAAACAACATGTATTAAACAGAATAGTAGAACGCATGAGAATAAATGTATAAACCATGACATGCACACCAAACACCAAGGATAACACAAAAAAGAGCGACTCTTATTTCCATTGTTGTCCTTTGTGCTGGTGGCATGACATATAGAGCTTTTAACTAACAAAAAATAGTTTTTAAACAATTTACCTTATAATAAAGTTCATATTAGTACACATTGTTCAATGGAACAATAAATAATTTAAATTATGTTTTTGGCAAGTACATAGTAATACTGAACAATACTATGATCTAAAAGATTATTTTATGCACCTTTCACGATTAAAAAATCTGAACTTTATTAAAAATTACAAACTTAAAACGATGGAATAATTTGCAGAGTTCTGTTGTTATGGTTGTATTTTGTAACATCTCGAGGATTGCTTATATTAAGTATAAAATTACCTCCCTATTTATATCATCCAGGATGGCCCAGTGGTTTCAGCGCTAGACTTTCATTTCAGGGGTCAGTGGTTCGAGCCCAGATAGGGATTTTGTTTCCTTACTTTTATTCTTGCGCCCTTCAGTACCATTGTTTACATTTGTAAATTTAAAACATTAATTGAGAAACTTCGAAGCATGCCAAAATCTGTGAACAATTCCCTTTAAGATACTGGAAAATTATCCCTTTTTATTAATTTTAATATGCGTTTTATCGTTATATGCACAGGTGAATATATTTAACGGTATCAATCGTCACCAGTTGTTTTTGGGGGGACTAGTTAAACGGTTAGTTACAATTACCCAACTCCAAGCTAGGTACCCTCCAGTTTCAGCTGCACGTATGTACATATAAAAGCTCCAAGCATTCAAGAAAAACTAAAACGTAATATGAACACCTATGGAAAATAATTCATTCTAGTTTTTAATAACTTGTTCTGTAATCCATTATCGCATGAATGAAAATGCATTGTATTGTTGAAATCGCGTTCATACTGATTTCTTTTGAAATATCATTATTGCAAGTACTATATACGACACAGCCTTACATAACCTCGACAAACTGCAGCCTTATTTGCACTAAATTCTGAAACATAATCATTATCACTGACGCCAACACGATTATTGATTTTTCTTCAAATTGTGGCATAATGATCAATTATGATGTTTACATCTGATGATATACACTGGTTTACTTTATGAGGACAACACATGAACCGAGAACTATAAAAAGCTTTTATGTATACGCCATTATCATCGCGCACATGCTTGTTTCTAAAAATACTGCAAACATGCCAGCGGTCGTGTGGGCGGGGTTAAAGAAGTAGTCCCTTCAAAGGTTGTCTCCCTTTACACTGCTGTCATGTACTGGTTGTGCCCTTATCTATAATCAGCATATTTAAAAGAAAAAACAGCATTGTGTTTTCTTCAAATCCAATCAGTTGTTCCATATTTCTAGAAAGTGTTCGACTGTACAGTCGTACACTAAGGAGAATGGAAACAAGAAATATCTTTAAAAAAGATATACGGCGTTGATTGTGGTTGCAGTTAATGAAAGGTAAAGACTTCAATGAATGAGATCAAAGATAGCGAATGTCTTTTTCTGTGCAGTTCTTAGCTGCAGCAAACGCAGTACGGGATGATACGCGGAGTTTTCGCGGCTTATTTTACATTATTACATATTGCTGGTCATAAACGTATAGATACAAAACAGAAAACCAAAAGAAGAATGGAAGTGAAATTAAAACATATGAGTCAACCGGCCACACGCGAAGTATCCGTATATATTTTAAATATTTATACGCGCGTTCTTCGAACAAACCTGTTTTAGTGGTTTGTCTGGCGTTGCTATTTGATTCGATTATTAACAGTATCGAGAATCATTGCGCTCATGCTTAATTCATTAGTCAATATGATGGCATAATTCTTGTTAAATTAATTAAAAACAATATTTATCATGGTATTGTTGTAAAACACATTAAGAATCTATTATTGACATACCATATGATATCGCTGGATATCTTCATTTAACATCTGTCTGGTCTAAAGAAAATTCCAGTTCACCTAGTTCACGCTATAGCGTCTTTATTATGTAATGATTATTTTCCTGGCCGCGAACTCCGATCAGCACATAGGGTTGAGACGCAGCGATGACCTGTTGTAAACTCTGACATTCACACACAGTGGCCGCAAATTGACCCGATATACCTCGCGAGTTGAAATGCAATACATTAAAGTGAGTCTTCGCTTCCACTGCTCTCTATACTTTAACATGTTAACATGTTGACAGGAATATGGAAGTTAGTACTAAATATGAGAAAATAGCCTTTAAGTGCAAACGTTCTCGTGCTGAAAATCTTCTGAAAATAAAAGGTGGACGCACAAACTGTATTGATGTCGAGATTGAGTTCTATCTATTAAGCCTTTTCATTAGATATAAAATTGTTTCATGCTTAACACGCAGTAAAACAGTGTTACAAAGACGCGGACATGTTTCCAAGGTGCTGGTCGTATTCTCAAATCAGCCAATGCAGTCAATGAAGTGTATTCATCTGTACTTGGTCGCGGGAAGTTTTATTTGAATTCTATTGGACGCTAACAAAGGTCAGGCTAAGGTGAAAAGCTGGCTTAATACAGCTTACGCCGAAAAAAAACAGGCTTGAATGCAAAAAACTGCCGATTTATTCAAAGGGACCAAAAAAGCCTGGTACTTGGGCCGAATGAGCCTGAAAAAACGGGACCGAAAGAGCAAATGTTCATGAAAGAGATTACTACAGGAAGCTATGTTTAGTTAGTATTTAGTCAAAACATTGCCTATTTAAATGCAGTTGTTGTTGTTATGTCTAAGAATACACATTTATCTATAGATGGTCATTAAAACATGTCGTGTTTTTGTATTTGTTCACTTCGAAAATTCGTATGTATTCATAAAGAGGGCCGATACTACGGATAGATATGCTAATTTAAATTCAGCATTTTTTGCATTCAATGTGTGTGTTTGTCGTCTGACAGTGTACGACAGTACAGTCGAATAAATGAATAATAATATAACATATATTATGATATATAATATGAGTTCTCATCATGTGCCACATGCAACTCTATTGGACTTATGACTGATTATATATGTGTATAGAATCTGAAGCGCAAAGAGCGAGAATTCG
Source organism: Dreissena polymorpha (assembly GCF_020536995.1). Classification (NCBI taxonomy): domain Eukaryota; kingdom Metazoa; phylum Mollusca; class Bivalvia; order Myida; family Dreissenidae; genus Dreissena; species Dreissena polymorpha. The sequence continues at coordinate 89,471,960 of NC_068355.1, read as the reverse complement.
AAATCGAGCTGCACCAGTTCGTTAACCAGAAGATCGTGCTACAGGAACGTCTGTCCAGCCTGAAGACGGACCTGCAGAAAATGGACATCGACGTGGACCTGAACGCGCTGGCCGTGTCCCAGGACGACGAGGACAACGAGACGAACTCAACGTCAACGGCGACAGGTGGGTCAAATACCTGCAATGGTAGGCGGGGTACACACGTGTAGGAATGAAAATACGCGACACTAACCAATTGCCCCTTTAATTTGTGGACGGCTGCAAAGCCTAGGATCGCTGTTTGGAGTCTCGGGCCGGTCGTATAACTTGTGTGGGGATCGGTCATTGCATTTTACGGCCATGTCAGTTACTGGCTTAAGCATTCACACTTAAATCTGGTAAACCAACTAACCCGGAAAAGTATGTTTAGATTAACTGACGCCCGATTTGTCATTTTCGGCCCAGGCATTACTAAAAAGTACCCCGTACTCGAAGTATACTATATTGCTTGACCCGATGCGGGTTGTGCCACTGACTCACGATTGCGTGTTTTCATGCTATCCAAAGAGCGAGGCACCCCGCCACCTAGCGACTACGACGAAAACGACGACGACGAGGAGGAGGCAGAGCGTCTCGCCATGGAGACCAACTCGCCGACGCCGCGCACCGGCAAGAAGCGGAAACACCACACCCGCAAGTGTGAGTAGCTGGGCAGTGGCCGTGCCTTAAATTAAAATTTGTGTTATTTGTTAGGAATTGTGGTATGCTTGTCTGGTCCATAAATGTTTTATGTTTGTTAAATCACTGTTTTCATAGTATGAAAGTATGAAATCAAGGCTATTAATTTTGTGTATCTTTTCATTAGTGATAGTATCTGTATAAAATGTTCATTTGTTTCTCAAAACTGTCCCACATGACAGCAAATTAATGAAATAAAACAAGAAGAACTCGGTGTGAAACCCAACAAACTTATAAAATATTACTTATTATTGTCTCATCTGTAAAAACATCACTAATTATTGTTTCATCTGTAAAAAATATGTTCATAATGCATGTGCACAATACGACACACTCAGCTGCATGTATTTAATTCCATTGCAGTATCTGAAGGCGCAATGCCAGTTCTCTACACTCGCACCATGACCCCAGATGCTGTCCGCCTACCGCCCAAAAAAGCACTCACTCAGTCCCTCAATGGCCTGGTGCGGTACCAACCAGCCTTGGTACCCAGCCAAAGTCCTGGAGCCCCACTGCATGGCAACCAGGCGCCTCAAAAGCCCCTACCCCTGATACCCATCACACTGAGTCTGTCCGGAGTGGGGCATCCACAGGTAACCCGATCTGTCAGAAGTTCTCAAAGTGTTAATGGGCGGGCATACAGGGCATTTTTTTTAGATATCAAAAAAATCATCCTGTTGTTGAAACAATAATTGTGTTCATAAGTAAAGTGGGCTGAATTAATACCAAATGATAAATTAATACCAAATGACAGTATCCATTCCCACACCCATTTAGTCCTATGCTGTTATTATTACACAATTATCATGTTCTGTTCCCACCAGTCTAAGAGCTACTTAAATGATTACCCCCTGTTAACCCTCTGTCACTCAGAACCAATGTGATAATGGCTTTATGCAACCAGCATAATACCAGGACAGCCTGCGAGTAACTTACTGGCTTTAAATGTTCTATGCTGTTTGCTGTCCATCAGTATCATAGGGTTGTAAATGAAGCCTTTAAAATGTGAATCTAATAAGAAAGATTTTTGAATTTATTAAACTTATTAAAATTGTATTTGATTTTCTAAGTGATTTCAACGGTCTCATGCATGGTGAAGAATTAAATAGTAAAACATAGTATGATTCATTTTTAGCTTACCTGAGCACAACTTGCTCATGGTGAGCTTTTGGGATCACCTTTTGTTGGTGCTGCCTTGTCCATCTGTAATATTTTACCTTGTTATCCCCCGCCATAGGCGGAGGGATATTGTTTTGGCGTTGTCCATCCATCTTTCCGTCCGTCCGTCCGGAGCCATATCTTCGAAGTGCTTTGGCGGATTTCATTGAAACTTGGTATGAGAATATATAGGGATAAGGGGATGGTGCACGCCAAATGACATTGTACACTATCTGTTAATACGGAGTTATGGCCCTAAAAAAATGCTTTTTTGAGTGTCACATATAATACTTTTGTGTCCAGAAGCATATTGGCGGGGGATATGAATTCAACAAATTTGCTTGTTAACACTCTAGAAGCCACATTTTTGTCTGTTCTTCATGACACTCTGTCCAAAGGTTTTTCTCCAATTATTTTGTGTTCAAGTTTAAAATTGAGTCACGTAATGTCAAAAACTAGGTAAAATTAAAGAAAATAATTGTTTACATTCTAAAAGTCACATTTATTGTCCAATCTTCATGAAACTTGGTCATAACATTTGTCCTAATGATGTCTCAGCTGAGTTTTAAAATGGTTCCAGTTTGTTGAAAAATATGGCCACCAGGGGGCAGTGCAGTTTTACTTATATGGCTATAGTAAGACCTTGTTTACACTTGAGAAGTCACATTTATGGCCCAATTTTCATGAAACTTGGTCAGAACATTTGTTCTTATGATAGCTATGAGTTCAAAAATGGTTCTCGTCATTAAAAAAACATGTCTGCCAAGAGGTGGTGCAGTTTTTATGCTACTGGTAGGGTGGCATATAGCAGTTGAACTGTCTGTCCGTTCTTCAGTCAGTCCGAAAACTTTAACATTGGCCATAACTTTTGCAATATTGAAGATAGCAACTTGATATTTGGCATGCATGTGTATCTCATGGAGCTGAACATTTTGAGTCGTGGAAGGTCAAGGTCAAAAGTAAAAAAATACAATCCAAGGGAAGTAATAAGCTTTAAAAGGGAGATAATTTTTAAACCTGCCAAATGATACATTGAAATTGTGTGTCAACGCGGCGCAATGGGGGCATTGTGTTTTCTGACAAACATATCTCTTGTCATTATATGGCTTCTGTAAAACCATGTTAACACTCAAGTTGTAATGAGGATGTTGATGCATGATGATGATGATTTATTTTGCAAACATTCAACATAGTGGTGAAACAAGTAAAACAATTGTTATATATGAACCTTATTTGTCCTTTCATTCAATTATCCTACTCTCTATAAAACTCATTGTTGTTGCAATTAGAAATATCATTGCAAGGCGAGTCTGAAAATAGTTCCCATAGTTTAAAAAACTTTTTCCGACATGTGAATAATTGGGTAATAAAAAAAACAATCACTTTTTTTAGAAGAAAATAATGTTTGGTTAAATGGCTAAGTAGTTTTTGCTGTTGTTTTGCAAAAAAAAACGTTTGTTTGCTTCAATTTTTCTGTGTTTGTATATTTGCACATATGTGCTAACATTTGTAACTATGAGAAAGATCAATTGTAAGATGTTTGGTACCTTAAAGAGAATAATACATGTATCAATCTTGAATTTCTAGTACCCGGTAGATATTCTCATAATCCTTTACTGACTTTGATGTATGATAACAATTCAAGATATGGTATTTAATTATGCAAAAAATAGTTCATGAACACTAAATTTATAATACAAAAAAATGTAGTTGTTTTGGGGTATCTAAACAGAGGAGGTAATCACGTGATAGTCAATATGGCAACGTCCATGCAGATACACTTCACCAGTTTTTACCCATTATGACCTTTGTTTAATTTGTTAATGATGCTCACTTTCCAGCCATATCAGTAAACTTGTGATTAACGTTTATTTTGCCCTACGGGTGAAACCACAGGGGACTTATGGTTTGCCCTCTGTGTATCAGTCAGTCAGTCTGTCACACTTTTCTGGATCCTGCGATAACTTAAAAAGTTCTTCACATTTTTTCATGAAACTTGAAACATGGATAGATGGCAATATGGAGATTATGCACGTCAATTCATTTTGTTCCTACATCGAAAATTCTGGTTGTTATGGCAACAAATATATATTTTAAAAATCTGAATGCTGGAGTTTCACCGGTAAGGGACGGTGGACCATATTGCTTGACAATAGTTGTGTTTCATATTAAAATTCGCTTTATATCTCGACTACTCCACACACATTTTCTTAGTGGAGCTCTAATAAGGTCATTCCGCTTAGAAACTTCGCAGCGAGTAAAGTCAAGATAAAGAGCAAATTTCAACACGAAATAAATGCTAGTAACTTTCTTGCTGATATGGCTAAAAAGTGAGTGGCCTTAAAACAATAAATACAAGTAATAAAAGGTATAAAACAGCGAAAAATACCTAACTCTGCATGAACGTCGCCATAATGACTATCACATGATTACCCCTTCTGTCTAAAGCTGTTCTTGCTAAAACAAGTTGTAACTAGTCATCCCGTATAAGTCCAAAGATGCTGAGATGCTTATCTGATGATCTCAAAGCTGGATAATTTGTTGAAAAATGTATTTCAATTTTCTTTTTGCTAATTATGCTCATTATCAAATGAATGTTCTCATATCACTTTTGTCCATAATAAGCTGTTGCAATGGGAAACACATGTCTATTTGCAAAAAACATAGACAATTACAAAAACCTACTTATAACGCATATATTTATATATCTGCCAAACAACAAACCCTTTCTTTTCACAAACAACGTTTGCAACACTTGCTTAATTTTACTTCCACTCAGGAGAGCGACCCAAGGGCCACCATGGCCCTCTTGTTTGTATTTGCTAGTTCTTTGTAGTTATTTAAGAAGACTCAATTTAAAATTTGAATTTTGTTGTTTTCTATTAATGTGCATTTACGTATTTCACTGATCTTAGTATATCTTATACAAGGGCTTGGCAATGCTAAACCAGTTGACTGCACCAGCTGGGTTTGACATGAGAATGACCAATAAGCTGCTGGAGATGGCTCCCAAACAGCAGCCCCAACCGGCTTATAGCACCACAACCACATCACCAGCATTCACACTGGCAGCCCTAGGGCATCCATCAGCTGTGTATTCCCAGGCCCCTCCCACGGAGCCCCGTCCCCTGCTGGCAGTGAAGCAGCTCCCGGTGACCCAGTTACTCCACCAGACGTTGACACAGAGGCAAGCTCTGCAGAAGCAGGCCAACTCTTCACAGTCTTGTGGTAAGTCTCTTGACTTAAGATGAAGGATACTGCCATTTAAAAGTTAAACACATGAATGCGGCTGCAGTTCTTTCACCGGGTCCTATGGGTCATAAAACTAGGTCACCAGGTCCAAGAAAAAAAATTGTTACATCACAGACACATTCATGACTCGATTACAACTTTGTAACCTTTCTTGTATCTAAAATTATAAACATGTTCAAACATAAAAAAAATGCATTTAACCTTACAGATTGTTGCTTTTGTGGCCAAGTATATATCATCTTACTTGTTTCCTGATATTTGCTTGACAAAAAAATTATGCTTTAAATTTTACATTTTTCCAGATCTTCCCCTGTAACATTCTGATTATGGCAAACACACATGTACATACAATTATGTTCCAGTGACCTCTGCGCCTCTGACCGCTAGCCCAGCTTAAGCTGCCCCCCAGTTCTCAGCCCTCCCAAATCCTCCCCATGACGACACAGGGATCAGGAGGGTCACTAGTGGTCAAAGACAGGGTAGTGACCATCGCTAAGCCACCCTCTCTCTCCAATACTATCTCCATGCAGAACAGGTCGTCTTCAGGCACCACATCTGTAGCGACCATGGCATTCTGGCCTTCATTGCAGAAGATAGCACATCCAGTCCTGCTGACCTCTCTCAACGCCCCAGCAATGACACTTCAGACCGCCAGCACAACGGGGACCTCATTGCCAGCAGGACTGGCATCTGCCTCGTATACCTCGCTGAAAAATGATTTTAAATTAGAACCTTTGAAACAGTCTGTGATACCATTTAGTGTGAACTCTGTGATGGGCACTTCTGTCAATGTGAGTAACCTTCAACCACTGAACAATCTAGTAGCATTCTCTGTGGCCTCCACTGCTCCAAAGACTGTGACCACGCTGAAGCCAGAGATGTCAGTGATGTCAACGGTCCCCCTGAGGCACATTGTCAACGGTCAGCTGGCCTGGCCCTTCCTTGCCCTGCCTCGCACCCCAATGATTGTCTCAACCAGCAACCTTTCTAACACCCTGCCCGTTTCAGTGAGCGTGAGCTCATCTATTGCTGGTCACATGACTTCTCATCCTCTGGTTTCATTGACTGGCTTCAACCAGCTGACCCACATGAACCAACTGACCCAGATTATGACCCCTATGACTGTCATGTCTCCAGGGATTCAGATGACCCAGACAGGCCTCACTCAGGCCCAACTAAACAGTATGTTTGCTTCCCCGCTATTAAAACCTGTACAGCTACCACTTCTTCAATCCGGTCAAGTCCTAAGTCAACATTTGGTCAAACCTGTTATCAGCCAGCATGTGATAAAACCAGTTATAAGTCAGCATGTGGTCAATCCGGTTATAAGTCAGCATGTAATAAAACCGGTTATAAGTCAGCATGTGGTCAAGCCAGTTATAATGGTGACCATGCCTAGTGTGCTGACAACGCCCACAATTGCAACATGCTCTGCAGCACTTGTTGCAACAACAACTGTCACCAAGTCCTGATTCCTGGTGCACTTGAACCATTAACAATCAAAGGACAGGGAAAGTGCTTTTGCTTTTGTTGGTGCAGGCAAGATATAGGGAAAATAAGTTAAATGGCAGAGAAAACAGGCCACATGACTAAACACATCAGGTCTTTTGACTGAAGACATTAGGCCCTGTTACTAAACACATCAGGTCTTTTGACTGAAGACATTAGGCCCTGTTACTAAACACATCAGGCCTCGTGACTGAAGACATTAGGCCCTGTTACTAAATACATCAGGCCTCGTGATTGGAAACATCTTGTGCTTAAGCTAAGTCTTCAAAAATATTTCCAAAGTTGAAGTACTTTTCGAGACATTTTATAGTGTTTACATGAGGTAATGTTGTATAATGTCGATATACGTACATGCTTCTTTAGCTCAACATTGATATTAGGAAGTATGAAATGTAACAACATGGCATGCACAAATCTGATTTTCTCAACATTGATATTAGGAAGTTTGAAATGTTACATAATGGTATGCACAAATCTGATTTGGGCAGGCATAGAACATGACAATCACAGTGTGATAGTCTACATAGAGTAGAGTAATTTATTGATAGGTAGTAAATTAGTTGTAATATAAGTGTTTGGTATTATAAAGTTTTAATGTTATAGTAGATGATTGATTGATCCTTAAGACCAATGTAGGACTCGATGGTTTAGATTCCTCAACAAATATTTTTTTTAAAGTACTATGTCAGTTAGTGAATGTATGTTTTTCTTAAATCATTTTAGTATTTTTTGTTTAGCTTACCAGAACACAACATTCTCATGATAAGCTTTTCTGATCATAAACTAGATCACCTGGTCAAATTACAAGAAAAGCTTTCGCACACCTTAGATGCCACATGCAATACCAAATCATGATTTTGGGTCAAAACATTTGTGCCCATGAATCACATTGTGTCAAAAACTAGGTCACTAGGTTGAATTTATGACAAATTTTGTGAACTCATTTGAGACTTCTTTATGTAGCTATGCATGTAGTTAACCCATTAAACTTTCTAGAAATCACATTTTTAACCCACTCATTGTGAAACTGTTTAAGAACATACAAAACTAATTATGAAATTAAGTAAATACTATCGTCTCAGAACAATTAAGTTCCTTGAGAAGCACTGTAGGACCTGTGGCCGTAATGTCTCCATGATACTATGGTATGCTAGAAAGTGACCATCTTACTGATTGTTGACATTGAAGGTAATTATTCAGATGGTTTTGACTGGCATGGGCAATCCTGGATCCATTTTAAGTATGTATACGCACCATGGCTATGGATCTTGTGGAATGATTCCTGGACAACATTCACCTTTTAGTTGCAGATGCATGTTTGAGAATAATTAAACATCTAAATCTATTAAAAATTAAGTTGAAAATTAAAGAAACTATCAGTGAATGGTCTCGTTTTATACAGAATAAAAGAAAAGGCTGAACCAAAAGGCAAGTTTTGTATTCATTTAAAAGTGATTGTAAAATCAATTGTGCACGTAATTGCGTAGGCCTTGATTGAGACTATGAGTTATTGAGGTCATTATTTGCGATCCATCCAGATTAATCCTGCGCTGTGTGAATTATAGACTTCTGACAAAATCTGTTTCAATACAGACTTGTATCCTTTGGATGTTAGAATGATTCAGAATCGCTTTGAGAAAATGGGCTTAATGCAAGTACAGTTGACACACATGCAAATCAGGGACGACAGTTAATGCTTTTATGTCCTTTTTTTATAAGAAGGGGGTATCTTTAAAAAAAATCCAGCAAAGGCGGAATGTTTTCGACCTCGTTAGTCTGTGTAGAGTATTTGGGACGATACGTAATGCACACACATTTAACGTGTTGTCCCTTAGTGAGGCTCGTTCATTGAGATGTTGCTGGCATTACATAATAACATCAACTAGTAGTAATTTATGACATTTAAGTAACGTTTATCAATATCTGTTAATAGTTGAAATTGAATCTACTATCTTGAGTTCAGTTTTGATATTTGTATTAAGTGTTTGGTATATCAAAAGAATTGAATGTGTATTGTTTCGTGAACTATCATGATGCTTTAAGTGTTGTGATGTCACCATATGAAGTGGCACATGGTGTTAAATCCAAAGACATACCCAGCCATTATTACCTATTTATTGCGATCTAGTGCTATTTTTGTACTCTTGTGCAATGCTTAATTGTTTGTTTCTATCTGATAATAAAATGAATCGTTACAAAGATTGTGTTGTGTGGGATTTTAATGCCTTTTAAAGTGGGAGGCATGAAGCATTGCACTTGTCTGTCCGTCTGTCCCTTCGTAACTTGTGTGCACCCGTTCCTGCCTGGCTAGATGAGTCTGTGGCAAGCTTTCAGAGGTGAATTATAGCTGTGTGTAAACGATTGTAAAGGAAGGTATTTCGACTCTCAGACTGACCAATTTTGGCAGATTTAATATCCTTTGTCCGTGTTTAGCTCATCTTGCTCATGGTGAGCGTTTGTGATTGCATTTGGTCCATAGTGCGCTGTGCGGCGTCAACCTTGCCTTGTTTACACTATATAGGCCACATTTATTGTCCGATCTTCATGAAATTTGGTCAGGCGATTTGTACCAATTAAATTTTGGTTGAGTTCGAAATAGGTTCCGATTGGTTGAAGAACATGGCTGCCCGGGACGGAGCATTTTTATGTGATCGCCTTTTGTGCGTCGTGCGCTGTCAAAATTTGCCTTGTTATCCCCCGCCAGAGGCGGAGGGATATTGTTTTGGCGTTGTCCGTCCGTCCGGCACTTTTGTTTCCGGAGCCATATCTTGGAAGTGCTTTGGCGGATTTCATTGAAACTTCGTATGAGTATATATATGCATAAGAGGATGATGCACGCCAAATGGCATTGTACACCATCTGTTAAAAACAGAGTTATGGCCCTTTGTATCTTGAAAAAAATGCTTTTTACTATAGGCACTTTTGTGTCCGGAGCCATATCTTGGAAGTGCTTTGGCGGATTTCATTGAAACTTCGTATGAGTATATATATGCATTAGAGAATGATGCACGCCAAATGGCATTGTACACCATCTGTTAAAAACAGAGTTATGGCCCTTTGTATCTTGAAAAAATGCTTTTAATAGGCACTTTTGTGTCCGGAGCCATATCTTGGAAGTGCTCTGGCGGATTTCATTTAAACTTGGTATAAGTATATATATATATAATGTATATATATATATATTTTTTTTTATATATGCATAAGAGGATGATGCACGCCAAATGGCATTGTATACCATCTGTTAAAAACATAGTCATGGCCCTTTGTATCTTGAAAAAATGCTTTTTACTATAGGCACTTTTGTGTCCGGAGCCATATCTTGGAAGTGCTTTGGCAGATTTTATTGAAACTTGGTACGAGTATATATATCCCCCGCCAGAGGCGGAGGGATATTGTTTTGGCGTTGTCTGTCTGTCACTTTTGTGTCCGGAGCCATATCTTTGAAGTGCTTTTGCGGATTTCATTGAAACTTGGTATGAGTATATATATTGATAATAGGATGATGCACGCCAAATGGCATTGTACACCATTTGATAATAACAGAGTTATGGCCCTTTGTATCTTAAAAAAATGCTTTTTTAGTGTCAAATATAACACTTTTGTGTCCAGAAGTATATAGGCGGGGAATATCAATTCAACGTATTTGCTTGTTAATACTCTTGAGGCCACAATTATTGTCCAATCGTCATGAAATTTGGTCAAACGATTGGTCTCAATCATTTCTTGGATATGTTCGAAAATGGTTAGGTTTGCTTGAAAAACATGGCTGCCAAGGGACTGGGCATTTTTCCTAATATGGCTATAGTAAAACCTTGTTAACACTCTAGAGGCCACATTTATTGTCCAATCTTTATTAAACTTGGTCAAAATATTCATCCCAATAATATTTTGGACGAGTTCGCAATGATGCCAGTTGGTTGAAAAACATGGCCGCCAGGGAGCGGGGCATTTTTCCTTAAATGGCTAAAGTAAAACCTTGTTAACACTCTAGAGGCCACATTTATTTTCCGATCAGCATGAAACTTGGTCTAAAGATGTGTCCCAATTATATCTTGGACAAGTTCGTAAATGGTTCCCGTGGCTTTAAAAACATGGCCACCAGGGGGCGGGGCATTTTTCCTTGTATGGCTTTATATAACTTTTGTAAAACCTTGTTAACACTTGAGGCCACATTTATTGTGCGATCTTCATTAACCTCAGTCAGAAGATTTGTCCCAATGATATCTTGGACAAGTTTCAAAATGATTTCGTTGCTTGAAAAACATGGCAACCAGGGGGCGGGAAATATTTCCTTATATGGCTATATATGGCTTTTGTAAAACCTTGTTAACACTAAAGAGGCCTCATTTATTGTTCGATCTTCATTAAGACCTTGATCAGAAGATTCATCCTAATTATATCTTGGACGAGTATGAAAATGGTATGGGTTGGTTGAAAAACATGGCCATCAGAAGGCGGGGCATTTTTTCTTATATGGCTATAGTAAAACCTTGTTTACACTCAAGAGGCCACATTTATTTTCCGATCATCATGAAACTTGGTTAGAAGATTTTTTCCAATGATATCTTAGATGGGTTGACAAATTGTTCCGGTTGGTTGAAAAACGTGGGCACATTAGTGGGCAGTGCATTATGGCTTTTTGGCTTTAGTTAAACCTTGTTAACACTAGAGACCACATTTATTGTCTGATCTTTATGAAACTTGGTCACAAGCATTGCCCCCAATGATATCTTAGACGAGTTCAAAAATTGTTCCAGTTGGTTGGAAAACATGGCCACCAGAGGTCGGGGCATTTTTCCTTATATGGCTATTGTAAGAACTTGTTTACACTATTTATGTCACATGTATTGTCAAATCTTCATGAAACTTGGTCAGAATATTTGTTTTAGTGATATTTTGGATGTAAATGAAAATGTATCCGGTCTGTTGAAAAACGTAGCCGCCAGGGTGTTCACTATTCATGAAAGTTGGTCAGAACATTTGTTCTAATGACATCTTTGGCTGCACAAAACAGGTCAGTTCCTTTGAATCTGATGTGAGCTACTTTGGGCCTTTTGGGTCTTGTTCATTTTATGGCTATAGTGAAACTTTGTTAACACTCTGAAATTTTGTCAGAAGATGTGTACCAATACTATCTGATACGAGTTCGAAAATGGTTTCGGTAGATTGAAAAACATAGCCGCATTTTCCCTTATATCGCTATAGTACAATCTTGTTACGAGTTCGAAAATGGTTTCAGTAGATTGAAAAACATAGCCGCCAAGGGGCGGGGCATTTTCCCTTATATCGCTATTGTACAATCTTGTTAACACTCTTGATGCCACATTAATTTTCCAATATTCATAAAACTTACTCAGAATATTTGTTTTAACTATATCTTTGATTTGTTTGAAAATAGTTTTGGTCTGTTGAAAACCCAAGTGACGTCAATTTAAAGAAAAAGCTCGTGAACATTTTAGATACCACAATTGTTACTCAATCTTAATGAAAATTGATGAGAGCATTTGTGGTTATTCGTGTATAATTTGGTTTTGCTCAAAATTTCACAGCTAAATGACCTTAATCTGCAATTGATCTGAATGGCAAAGGTCTTGCGTTTAAATAAATTAACTTACGTAGTAAAAAAGCGTTAAAACTTATAAATGAAATTGGAAATGCGGTTGAAAAGGGGGCATAAACATGTTAATCTACACAATTAAGGTATGAAAAGTGTGATGATCGATAATAACATTCATAGTATGAGCATCACACGATCACCGTTAGAAATGATAAAATGGTGTAATAGCATTAATTGTATGAGCATCACGCGATCACCGTTAGAAATGATAAAATGGTGTAATAGCATTAATTGTATGAGCATCACGCGATCACCGTTAGAAATGATAAAATGGTGTAATAGCATTAATAGTATGAGCATCACGCGATCACCGTTAGAAATGATAAAATGGTGTAATAGCATTAATAGTATGAGCATCACGCGATCACCGTTAGAAATGATAAAATGGTGTAATAGCATTAATAGTATGAGCATCACGCGATCACCGTTAGAAATGATAAAATGGTGTTATTGTTATGTTGTGAATGATTTATTTACTAAGCTGCAGATTTGTCTAAAATCATACAAAATAGAATTTAACTAATTAAAAAATAAAGTATCGATTAAAAGATGAGATAGCTTATTAAACATTGCAATTACTACCTTAAAGGGGCCTTTTCACAGATTTTGGCATTTTTTAACTTATTCATTAAATGCTTTATATTGATAAATGTAAACATTGGATCGTAAAAGCTCCAGTAAAAAATCAAGAATAAAATTAAAAAAAGGAAAAGAACATTGCCCGGAGCAGGTTTCGAACCACTGACCCCTGGAGTCCTGCCAGAATTCTGAAGTAAAAACGCTCTAGCCTGCTGAGCTATTCCGCCGAGTACACATACTTGACGTATTTTATACGTTATATAAGCAATCTTCGTAGTTGCACACAATTTAACGACAAAAACAGAACTCTCCAAATTATTCAATCGTTTCGCGTTGCAACGCTTTATAATTTTTAGGTTTTAAAATCGTCAAAAGATGCATATAATGGCTATATTAGAGCATGGTAAATGTTCAGTATTACTGTTTCTTCACTTATATCATAACTAAAACGAAAATTTGCGAATCTGAAACAACTTTTTTCAATTTTGTCAATTTACCAAAGCGTGAAAAGATCCCTTTAATATTATGAGATCGCCGTGGTCTAATAGTTATGGTATCCGCCTATTGGCCGAGAGGTCACGGGATTGATCTAGATCTCTGGGAGCGTTCTTAAGATCTCCCACATAAACGCAAAGTACTTGTTATAGGCTCGATAAACGGACTCGATAACGTTTCAAATACGCTTTAGGCTTCCTATGCAATCGAGCTTAAATAAATAGTTTTAAACTAAACACATCATTTTAACCGCCGATGGTATTGCGATTAGACATATTTAAGTCGCATAAAATCCTAATGCAATTGGCCACTGTGAAAATCAGATTTCTGTCGAGGTTTAATGCAACCGCCGCGCTGAGATTTGACTGGTTCTGAACTTAGCTTTAACCAACCTCGTGATGAAAGCCGAGCCACGTGAACAATAATTTTCCCGTTGTTGATTTTACTTTTTTATGTAATACATTATTATTATAGCCTTAACGAATACACGATTTTCAAAATATAGATGACAATGATACTACTTTTCATAATATAATACTTAAACAAAACAAAAGTGTTCCATGTCTGGAAGGATTTTCTTGAGATGGCAGTCGTAATTGTAGTTAACCGTAATGAAATAAGTGCTGCTTAACGTAGCTTCGGCAGATTTATCCCGACACACCCACACACACACACACGCTCGCGCGGGTAATCAAGCGAAATGTTAAATTACAATCATACGTTGTCTATTGATAACTAATACATAATAGTGTTATTAACAATAAACACAACTTTATTTAACAAAACATGTAGAGGGTTAAAATAAAAGAAAGTCGATACAGCATAGAGTTCAAATTGTGTTTGGAAGGGAGTTCATAACATATCACAACTGCAGTGTTCTAGAAGACAAACCCTAATTATGTTATTAATATGCAGATCGATCTGGTCATAATCAGTCTACTTTACACGTATTTTTGGATTATATTGCATAATTTAATATGCTAGAGTGTACCTGTTCTTTGTAAAGAACGCGAGTTCACATTATTCTTGGCTGTGCACGATTTGAACGAGCTTAGCATCGCTAAGTCTTCGTCAGTCATATGAGTTGCTGGTATCTGAGTAGGCGTTTGAATGAAATACAAATATAAGGAGCTTCTATGCATGCTTCTCTTTTCAAAGTGGTATCATGTCTTATATAATGTTCACACATGTCAGTCAGTTGATTAATTAAACAAATATGAGTCATTTCTAAAAACTTTGCAAATATCTGCTATGTAACGCATGCGATATTCTAGCTTTTACTTGGTATGATGTTAAGAGTCCGCTCTATCCACACACATAATCCCCTTTTACAGTCTACTAATGGACGGTGGGTATAAGGCCAGACCTGGGGGTGGTATTCAGCTCGTGTTGTGCCGAGCTACCGATGTGGTGTTGCAGTACCGGTGTAGTAGATTGTCCAGGCCTCCCTAGAGACGAATGCTCCCGCGACTGTACCGGCACGGTCCGAGGTGTCCTCTCTACTGACGGACTAGTCCGACTAGTTATCGGGGTCGTCCGACCTAGATCGTTGCTTGTGGTTCCTTGGAGAAGCTTCCTTTTTGATCGCTTTTTATGTTTCTTGCTTTTCTTGTCAACATCGTGCTCCTGCCCGAGATGGTTGCTATGGTCATTACTAGGGGTGCCCTCTTTGCCCCGGAAGCTGACCACGTTCCAGGGAGACGGCTGATCGTGGTAGATGGAGCTGCTCGTCGTCTCCTTGATCAGATGTAGCAACAAGTTCCCGGAACTCACTGCTGTCGTCATCCTGGATGTTGTTTGCGTTGTTGTCGAATCGGGCTTACTTCTGCAAATAAAGTCCGTATTTTCTGATATTTCATTAATATTCAAAGATTTAACAATTGTATTATCTAAGTAGGACAAAAGTACATACAAAATGGATCGTAAAAACGGACAGTGAATTGGTATTTTTGTTAAAACTATGGACCAGTAAAACTACAAATACATGTATACAAATGTTCGAAGATTTGTCTGCAAGGAAAATCACGCTATGTTGCGCATTTCGATCAATGCTCGAATGTAATGACTACCCCGCCCCCATTGTTTCCTTGTTTATCAAGCGATTGAAACTCCAACGTGCAAACGTATTGTTGTACCTGAAACTGTCAAGATCAGTCTTGGTTTTGAAGAGGGGCGGTACCACTCTGTTGTCCATCACGTGTTGTGAGTGGTCAAATGGCGCGTGCGAAACAGGAAACCCGTTCACCTGGGCGTGGCCGTTCTTTGTTACGCCTTTATCTGGAATTGATAGATGATAAATAGATTTTCTTAAGGAAATCATTAATTCTAATGGTCACTTCTTTTAGAAAAAAACGCTCCTATATAACGTAATTTGGAACTTTTTTTACTCATTAAAATACGTTGAAATATAGAATTGGTAAAATACTATATACCGGAAAGTCTGTATACTTTAGACAAATATGTATTTATGAAGTACAAGTAAATGCGATGTTACTGTATTTATGCGCGTCGCCTTCCCAGTCGTGTATCGAAATTGTCATTATATTTCCCTTAAATCCAGTTGAACAATGATAGCATTTTACAAAAAATTGTTTCTGCGTAACACAATTGAATATACTATTTTTATGTAACGTTAAAACAAGCGCAACCATTACTTAATCGTGAAATGTCCGCTTTCCTTAGTAAGATAGAGTTCAGGTAAGAAATCGTCTATGCACCCTTTCGTACGAAACTGCTTCCGCCAATCTTACCTGTTCTCCACTTAACGACCTTTATGACGAGTGCCCCCACGGCCACCACCAGTACACCACACAGCACCGCCAGGGCGATCAACGCTGGAAGTAGCCGGTCAGAGCCGGACGCCTCCGCCACGGATTTTAAAGGCACTGATATGTGTCCAGTCACGTAAGTGTAATATATAGTTTCAAGACCGACAACAGCCGTGAAATAAAAAGCGGTTAATATTCTTATTCATAATTATGTGATTGAAAATATGTTGTCATTTTTAAATGGTATAATCTATTTCCTATTTTCTATTTGTCATTCCATGCTCTTACATAAAAATGGAATGATACAGAGTGTGAACTGATTTATTGTTGTTTATAATAAGACAGCTGCAATAAATATTTAACAATACATTAAGCATCCGTAACATCCGCGTATAAGTAAGATACATCACAACGCATACCGCATTCTGCCGACGACGACGATGACTGACTCCACGAGCCGTTACTCAGACAATCCAGCACGGAGGCCGACCCTCCTTGGATGACGTAACCGGTGTTGCACATTAGCTCTCCACGCGTCGATGTTCCGTTAGTCATCAGCTTGAAACTTCCCCCGACAGGATCTGGTGGTGCGCCGCAGGAAGCTGTAACGTATCATGTTGATCTTACACTACGGAATACTCACACGTTCAACAAACTTACATCGAGGAATACTTAATCTGAAACCGTGCGTCATTTTAAATTAATTATCACATAGAATAATTGTTTCATTTATCAGCTTCCAATTGGTTGGATGGCAAACATGTAACTCTTATGTTATTCTTAAATGTATTGATCTAGGAAGCAGATATATTCAGTTGCATTAAGTTCCAAGTTTCCTCTCATGTTGGCATATTTGCGAATGAACATTAAATGCCATACACCATTACCGACGCAATATTCAGTAGTAAAGGCTAGGGATTTCAAAATGACCATCTCAATTTTGAAAACAAACGAATTGGCAATTCCAACGTTTATTGAAATCGGCTGGAATTGAATAACCTTTTATAAGTTACTGATGAACAGCAAAGTCTGCTGAAGTTTAGAACCGATCAAAACAATGCTGAAATTCACAACTAAGATTTGTGATATGTAAAATTTTATTCACAACTAATATGCTCTAATGAAAACACATATAGTCCATGAATGTGTACTTAAAACATACAGGTGATTATTTTGTGTATTATTTCTCACTTTTTATGTTGTAATTTTCCCATGAAACATTAACACTTTTTAACTTTGATCACAATTGCGCACCACAAGATGCCGACATAGACGTCGCGAATATCCAGGTCCCGTTTGTGTCACACCTCCCGTTAACGCTGCCGCTGACGGTGGATCCGACCTCACACATTACCGTCAGAGATGTGATTTTGCCGTCGGAGATATATGCGTAGCTTCCAGTACCGAGGTTTGGCGGATCGGCACACTTAACTGAAATAACAAGAACGGTATTCTATGAATTTTATTTAAATTTCTTATTACGCCATCGCTTGGTTATTAAGGGTATCACGTTTAAACGTTTAAACGGTCGCGTTTCGTGTTTTGCTCAAAAACGTTTACCAAAACAGTAAACGTTTAAACGACAGTCAATATCACTATAATAAATATTGGTTTGCAAATAACGTAGCCGACTAGCCGTACGAATTAGATCGATGACGAACTGCGAAATCCGGGTACTTGCGTTAAATCCGGGCTACCGAATTCGGCAGTAATTTATTTCTTATTGGTTAGCGGATGGCACAGACATGAACGGAAACTAACGGAAAATCTTCGCTACTTTCCGAAAATCTTACAACTTGGCAACGAAACAGTGCATATGCCGCCATCTTGAAATATTTTTAGTGGTTGATTAGCAAAGTAAAACACTGCGGTAGCATGTTGAAAAGAAATAGTTTAACCAAATTATATATTGATTACGTTTTTGCTATTTAACTGGTTTTTCATTTTCTGCGGTCAAACGATATGCACATTGTATTTCATGTGCAAAGTACGTGCATTTTTTTTCGGAGTGTCGTTTTCGGAAACAGTATTTTTCATCGATTAAACATTCTGTTTGACGTTCTTTAAAAAAAATTTATAGAATGACGAATTCACATGTGGTGATACTGATGGTCTGTTTTATAATATTGTATGGTTTTAATATGACGTCATTGCGCGAATGGGATATGCACTGAATATTACTTCCGGAAATAATTACTATTTTCAGTTTGGAAATGCGATGTTACAGGTGCTTTTTAAACGGACATAGGGATACCGTTTAAACGGTAACGTTTCGTTTATTTCATTTCGTTTAAACGTTTAGAAAAATCTGTAAACGCGATACCCTTATTGGTTATTGAGTGTTGAGAAATGACTTGATGTTATCATCATGAATTTAAAGACATCGAGAATGCATTCTGATATCAATGGACTGTCGGTCATAAATACAGCTAAACAGTCTTAGTCACGTAACACAAAACCCAAAGAATCCCTTTGCACACCACGTGCTACGACAGAAGAAACTTGTTTAAGTACCCACCACAAGTTGGCGTCGGCGGCGACCAGTTTCCTGTATCCAGACACACTGCCATGTCACCACCTTTCATAGTGGTGCCCTTGTTGCACTGGAAAGTTGCTATGGTGAAGGTGCCGTTTGAAACTGCAGACGACAACTTGCCGTCGCTTGGAGGTGAAATAGTTGAACATTGTACTGAAATGGATATATGGGTTATTGCTTTAAATTAATGTCATATTAGTACACTCTTCAAAGACATATGTTATTGTATGTTGTCAGAGAGAAAACAATAGTGTGTCCACGAATATGACTGCGCATTATAACATGTGCGATAAAGATCAGGGATGACGAAATAATATATCCTCTATTTTCATTGTAGTTGTTGTTTTTTGTGTCTGCAGATATTCTTGTTTTGAAATTGTTGATTTTAGTTTTTTTATAAGTTTATTTTAAAAATGTATTTTAAAGATTAAAACGCTTCTTCACATTTGCTTTTGGGAAACGATGAAACTGGGCAGTACAAACATATTTATTTTGCCGCATCAACTGAAACTATATACATGTAAGTTTAAAGTTCACGTACCACATTCAGGGTCCGAGTCCGACCAGCCCCTTCCCTGGTCCATGCAGTAGCGCGTGCGGGCCCCTTTCAGAGAGTAGTTTGTGATGCACGTGTATTCCACCAATAAGCGGTCTTTGTTCACTACAAACGCACCGTGGGATGGAACAACGGGGTCGCTGCAATCTGAGGACCGTGGAATTATATAGATATGTTTGCTGATATATGCGCATTCAAACACAATACACTCGATGGACATGTGGACATATTGGTTTATGGACTTTAAACTGAAATAATTAGGTTGAATTTGAACGCAGTTAGTTCGCCTACGTCTTCAATTAACTAAGAGCAACAATAACTTTAATTAATTGTTTTTGTTTTTGCTGAGGTTTTATTTTTGAAAATACTTGTCTGACAGAGTTATAGCATTGTTAGACCTTATGCCTCAGTCACAAATAATCCGGTCGCCGGCCGATGTGTCCGATCTCAAGGCATCGGGAAGACTTGACACGTCGGAGCCGTCCGCCGTCCGATGAGTGACAAAGTTTAAAACCTCAGTCACAAATAGACACCGATCACCGTCCGATCAGCGGCCGACGTTTTTTTCCGCTCATCGGTCTGGCGACGGCCGATGATCGCACGCACATCGGGCCATTTTGTAGCATCGGTCGGCGTCCGGATTAATTTATATTACAGTTTGTTTTACGCAATATCGGGCCAGGGAAGGAATCGAGTTGAGATCAAAAAAAGATCGGACGATCAACGAACGGTTATCGCCCGGCGTGCGCCCGACATCGGAGTCATTGTACGTGTATCATAACGAGCATCGTCCGGCGTCCGTCGGGCATCGTGCGGAGGCCCTCCGCAATCAGACGGTCGCCGGCCGATGTATTTTCCTCTGGGAAATACCTTTACTTTTGCCGATACACGTTCAATGCATCCGATGTCGGGCAATCGCCGGGCGATACCCGTGCGTTGATTGTCCGATCTTGTTTCGATCTCAACTCGATTCCTTCCCGGGCCCGACGTCGGGCAAAATTTTAAGTGAGACTAAAAATTAATCCGGACGCCGCCCGATGCTACAAATTGGCCCGGTTTCCGTGCGAGCATCGGCCGGTCGCCAGCCCGATGAGCTGAAAAATATGTCGGCCGCTGATCGGACGGTGATCGGTGTCTATTTGTGACTGAGGTATAAAACAAGAAAAAAAACATGAATATTTAAAAAAAAAATCAGCAACACGAAAAATTGACGTACAGCAAACTGGGGCCTCGTTGCTCCACTTTCCCGAACTCAAGCATGTCGACGTGACATTCCCTTGAATGAAATATCTATCGGCACAGACGAATTTTGCGTATGACGTTACGCCATCACTTGTTAACGTGAGATTGCCGTTAGATGGCGCTGTCAAATTATCGCACTTAGCTGAAATACGCCCAAAGAGTTTTGATAGCTCCACATATCACTTCAGCTTAACGAAATCAATAAAGGCAAGAAAACACATGTTTAGCTTATCGCACCTGATTGTCAAATTGCTATCTCACCGATTGCAATAAAAGTCTCTGATCAAAGCACAATTTTGAAGATGTAATATAACAATTTTAAATTAAAACATGGAAATAAAATTCATTTGATGGACATAAGTAATCTCGTTTTGTTTACTTGCTATTGCAATAATGAGATGTGAATAAAACGCAATTTATTTCCATAAATCTTCAATGAACTCCAATCCATTATAACTTGATTGGTTTTAGTCGTATTTTTGTCTATGTCTTTGCTTCTAAACAACGAATGATACCTATATAGTAAGCACCAATATATGTTAAATCAAAATTTGCTAGAAATAATCAATACACGTGTTTTTGAGTTATGAAATTGTTAGACCTTTAGCTCGATAATAACATGAATATGTGAGTTATTTATCAAACACTGACGTACAGCAAACTGGGACCCCGTTGCTCCACTTTCCCGAACTCAAGCACGTCGCCATCGAATTCCCTTGAATGAAATATCCTTCTGCGCAGACAAATTGTGCGTACGAAGTAACGCTGTCACTTGTTAACGTGACATTGCCATTAGATGGCGCTGTCAAATTCTCACACGCAACTGAAATACGGTCAGTGAGTTTTGATAGCTCCAATGACAACAGGAGCTGAGCATAAGTTGTAAACGCACGATATAGCACGTTTTGTTAATTGTCCTAAATCGCAGATTGTCATCTCATCAATGACAAAAAAATTCGACGACAAAAGCGCATTTTGGGCGGGTTTTATTCAAGAATATTTAGTAAGAAAATAAGCATGAATTAGAAGCAATGGGCATGTATATCTGTGGTGTGATCGGACTTGCGATTGAAATACTACTAAGATTGGAATGAAACGCGATTAATTTTCACACGTCTGCTGTTATTCCCGGTGCACTAAATAAAGTATGATACTGCATATAAGGCAACTGCTGACTTGTTTGTGAAATTAATATTATCAAGAAACAGTAAATACACTTTTTAACCATTGAATTGTTAGCCTTTAACAAGAGACTAACAGGAATATGCGAATAATGAAGCTCAACGTAAGAATTACTTACAGCAAACTGGGACCTCGTTGCTCCACTTTCCCGAACTCAAGCAGGAGGACGTTGCACTCCCTTGAATAAAATATTGATCGGCGCAAACGAACTGTGCGTATGTTGTGTTGCCGTCACTTGTTAACGAAACATTGCCGTTGGATGGCGTTGTTAAAGTATCGCACTTATCTGAAATTAGCTCAAGAGTTGTGATATCTCCAGCTATAACAAGAGCTTATCAGCAGCTATAATAAACATGTTTCGTACATTGCCACTTAATCATAAACAACCCTTACAGCTTTGACAAAAAGTATCAGATCAAAATACAATTTGGCGTATGTTATTTGATCATGCATAAAGTGCGGTCACACTGAAGAGAAAATAGATATGTTTATCATACCAACGTGTGCTAAACCGACTCACACTTATGACATGACCAGAGTTTTTAATAGAAGCCGTGAAACGGTCTAAACTCTAAATTTCCCTTACATGGTATAATAGATATGTTGAAAAGATTCAATATAGAACACTACATTCACGGAATAATTGCCCATACCATCCGTTTTTTACAAAATTATTCCCTTTTTTTCAATAAAAACCAAATATTGTTTAACTAACTACAAATCGGAGCTGATCCGCCCCATGTGTTTTTGGCAGCGTTGCACGTCTGGGTTTTGGAACCGAATATGATGTAGCCCGTGTCACAGATGTAGTTTGCCGTCAGTCCGTCATTGGAAACAGTGACGCTGCCGTTGGCCGGATCAGGAGGGGTCGTGCACGCTATGTATAATAAAAAATAGCATTTGGTAGTGCTTACACTTAATAATATATTACATGAATTAGGGCTGTTAAAAAGCCAATTGTTTCCAGTAATGGTTGATAGGTAAGCTAAACATTGTTTGTTACTCTGTTTTTAAGGAATTCATTTTTTTAAGAATATGCAGTAACATGCAAGAATCGTGCAAATCTCTTTAAAACATTTGCATGTGTTTTTCTTTTAAATTGAATTAAGTATCAGAAAAATAAGTAAAAACGATCAATCAATTGATTGTCATTAAGTGAATGTAGCAAAGATGATTAAAACACTCAGCCTTTTTACGAAAAAGTTGTAAGGTCGGCAAAAAGATTGGTCGAGTTCATTGAAAAGATTAAACTACTTTTTTACGCATGGTTCAGAAGATTTGAACCGGTACACAAAAACTATAAACTATAGTGGCCGGAAGGTAAATCGTTACTTTCATCAACTCTTAATTGCATACCTTTATATATATTTCGTGTTAATGTTTGTTTGTCTGGAAATTTTTTTTAAATACTGTACATGTGAACTTTTATTTACCGGTAAGCTATTTGTGATTAAAAGTGACGCCTCAAGATCATATGAAGTGATGTGACCCTGGCGACCATACTCACTACATGATGGAGTTGCCCCTGTCCACAATCCGTTCACCTGGCACACACGGGTGTCATTTCCGCTAAGCGAGTACCCGGTGTCGCACGTGAATTTCGCCTTAGTGATTGCTCCGTCTACCGTAATATTGTGACTTCCATGTAAGGGGTTCGTCAATGACGGACATGGAGCTGAATAAAGTGTCGTCACAGATATTCAGATTGTAAAACAGGGCATAAAACAAAAATACCACGAAATAAAGCTCAATTGTAAAAAGCTTTTCCCTTTCATCGAAATACATTTGGTCGTTCGTTCGTTCAATCGTTCGTTTCGTTTATTCGTTCGTTACCTCATTTATTTGTAAGACGCTATTATGAAATATGTTCATATAAAAAAAGTACATAAACATGTACATACATGTTAACATAAATGTAGTATAAACACACGTTTAACTATACCTTTTCCGTATTTTGACAATTAAACAAGAAATGCGAAATAACTTCTAATTAGTTGATATTAAAGTTAATAAAGTATCAAACAATATTCTTAAAAATTCGCAGCGCTTATTTAATAAAATCTACTTACGACAGGGTGCTGAAAACGGTGAAAAAGAAAAGTGAATTCTGAATGGTTACTGTTGAGTTGTAAGCAATTCTATCACATAATATGATACTATACATCGATGGAAACTACAAGAAAGGGCTCATAATCGTCACTGAAATATCGATCAGTTTTTGAATATAAGCAACAGATGATAACTAATGAACTATTCTATTTTCCGACTTCGACAGGGGCTTTGTCCCCATAACATATGGTTTGACATAGACGGCTTGTCATCAACACTTAATATCATAATACATTAGTTGTTAATTGCATGATGAAAATCTCGTTAGCTCTATATGACCGTTTTGATTTTTGACATGCAAACGTGACCATTACCATTGAGATACTGTACAGTAACATATGATAGGCGCTCATGTCCAGGCAAGGTTTTATGACTTGCAAACGGATTTCATTGCTAAACGTTGGTTAATAACATATCAAATACCAGGGTAACCACTTCGATGTCTGAGAATTGGTCCATTGATACAGGAAAACTATTCCGAAAACAGCAATACTATTTATTGTATTTGAATTGGCATATGAAGTTCACACATGCCATACACGTCGGCTTACATCCATCAATAGTGAGAGCCAGGACACTCCCCTCCTCATGAAAATCATTTCTAACCGGAACAGCGGTGGGGGTCTGGCCCTTCTTACAGTAGTTGGGCGTCACAGACATCGACTTGCCGTCTGAACTGATCGCCTGCAAATGGACATCGTTATTGATCGACGTGGGCCACTGCCACACACAATAATTTTGTTTTTGCTTTTATATAAGTGAGGGTCTGTCATACCACGTGTTTGGACATTAATTATGAGTTAAACTTATGTATAATCGTATCTTAAATGGCTAAAAAGAAAACATATATTATATAATGACAGCCATCTTACTTTGACCGACCAATATCAAAATATGTATGATATATTGACCTGTTGACATATTTTATACACCCCCCCCCCAAACACACACAGTTATTCAACTTATTCTGGTCCAAAATCAGAAGAGAAAGAAAATTATAGACACGTTCAGATTGTTGCACTGTTGAATAAACATAAAGTATGTAATGCAATAATTATTTAGAATGTGAGAATGTACGTTAATTAGATATTCGTATATTTGTGTAATCATGTCAAGAATGTTAACGGGCTGTATCAAGCCAATATTTTACCTATAAGACGTGATCTTGAATTTTAAGTTAAAGAAACGGGTATCGCGCGACACTTTCTAGTCAAAGAGATTATTGATGGCAAATTATTTTTAAAGTGAATAACGAATGATGAAATTACAGTTATAATCATTATTTTAAGGTGTATTAAATTTGATCTAACCTTGAGACCTTAAATCACAGGTTATTTGCTTGATCATTTGTGCCAAGTTAATTTGTAAAGTAAGCTATTTTAATGATGAATTTGAGCAGGCTTTGAGTTCGACAATAGTTCTCCGCGTGGGTTTCATTCGTGGTGATTTATTTAATTAAGTTACACGGGGCGAGATTAGGGACACACAAAGACGTATAAGACACGAACAGCAATATTAGCTGGCATCCAGCGAGATAGACAATAAAACAATTTTATAATTAAATCAGACATTACCACACACGAGTAAGTGAACGTATTGCTGGATGTAACGTCATTATGCAGTGTGACGTACGTGCTTGAACTGGAAACAACAACATCTACACAGCGGCTCGTGGAAGAGCCTGCAAGAAGAATCAAACAGAAATATATTAACAAATTAATTAAGTAAATTTCTCTTTAATGCGAAGTTAAATCTAAAAATCAAATGTATCGGTAAAAATAGTTGTCGATTAAGTTATCAGCTTATGATTCTGTTTTCAAACACGCTGAACTCGTCAGTTACAAAACAGTCCTGCATCAAACATAGTGCAGATGATTCGATAGCTACCTTAGTCCTATATAACGAATACCTGCATATAACGGATATAGAACGCCACACGTCGTATTTGCCTCCATCTGCGTTTTGACGTCACATATGTTGATTGCACCGACGTCATTTTCGTTACAAACGTCAGTCTTTGTGTATTTGAAAGTGTACCTTGCCAGAAGGCTGTATGGACAAAGGACGGCGGCGCTGCTTGCACTTCCTTTTGAGCAAAGAGTAAGATTACTGTAGTATAAATTGGAGGCTTCAGATTACATCACGCGCCAAATAAGTTAGTTAGGTAGGAATAGTAGGACACACCCCGAGTCCTTACATAATACAGCCTCGGGCGATGAAGGCCCTCATAAACTTCGAAACACACACACATAGCTCAATAATACAACATAAAATATGTGCAACACAAATAAATGTACCTGCCGAGTCAAAAGCAAAAAAAAATCAAACTCCATGGACTCGGTTAATATTCTTGTATCGCTGTGTAAATTGTCTTTAATAGCACACGTGTATTAATATACAAAACTATAAAATAATCACTACTTATTCAAATGCCATTTTATTTATGTTTGTCCGTAATCACTTCAGTTTCTGACGATGATCTCGATCAAACTCGGCGCATACCGGCCTTTATCCAGACACCGGACTCCGACACGTTAGCTCGTGCCAATCCAGAATGGCAAATCTGGGTGAACGTATCGGTCACCATAAAGGAAGCATTTATCATGGTCGCACGCGCGCTTCCCTCGAGCCCATGTTGAATAGCTGAGAAAAAGAAACACGAACACAGATATTTTTAAAATACTTGTCTTGCATATAATAATTACTATTTTATTATATAATATATCACAAACGCGTTTACTGATATCATTTCGCCGGTTTCTTGGTGGGTTGGAAATAACGTACGTGAATATATGTAGTAGCGGTAGGACACGTCCGTGAGCTTTGTCAGGTGCAGGCAGAGGAAGCCAATAAAGTCAAAGTCTGAGAAGGCAATTAAATTGTTTGCCCTGAAAACAATATTTTTCAATTAGTCTGTACAACATAGCAATTCATACCTACCAATATTATATATATATATATATATATATATATATATATATATATATATATATATATATATATATATATATATATATATATATATATATATATATATATATATGTATATGTACTTAAATTGCATATAAAGAATCAGGTTTATATAGATTACAAAAGGTCCATTTCTTGGGAGTTACTTCAATGGGAGCGATAAAAAGAAGCTCCATGAGTAAGGATCGAACCAGAGACTCTTCGGTCACAATCAGCGGATAGATCATCCATTACAAAAAGGTTACATATGGACACACAAATGAAGATTTTGGAGCAACAGCGACAATTTTTCTGCACCTACTTCATCACGATGAGACTCATTGATGAATAGAGGCTGGTGTCGTTACAGCTCCAGTTAGATATGGTCTGCACTGTTTCCACTATGTATGACAGGACCCAGCCGCTCATACCGGTTGAGGTGAATTCCAAGGCGCCTCTCTCGTCTTCCCAGACGCTGTTAACGAACTCCGAGGGCCAGTTGCAGGTACCTGTAAGATCGAGTAGCTAGGAGAAAGCTGGACAAACCGTATCAAATCAAAGGCAATAGTCTACCCAAATAATAAACTTACTCTCAAAAACGGGCATTTTCGCGTCAATTTCTTTATATGACACTCGAACGTCTAGCATTAGTGAACAACTCCATTGTATGGAGTAAGCCTAGGCCGTGTGCGTGGTAAGCAAGTGTTCTGCGCTAGCCGGGTAGCCAGAGCAGAGTATACAACAACAAGACAATGTGTATAATGTGAGTACATGAGTAAATTCATATGTTTATACTCAGTTTTAAAATACGTATGATAACATTACTTAATCCGTTATCTCTACAAAAATATGTTTCTACTCACCACCTGCGCCTAAAACTAAGTACAACGTTATCCATGTATAAACGAAAAGTGCTGCCGATTTAGCTAACATTGTGTATCGTATTTAAACTTAGATTCTTAAAAAATACAATTAAGAAATTAATAGTATAGTATTTACAGTCATATTAATTGAATGGTATTTGCTAGATCTTGATTTCACGAAAATTAACTTTTTGATATTTAAATCAATCGAAACCGGAAAAGTCTAGGTATTAATTTCAATTAAAATTGCGTTCACCTTTCCCGAAACAAAGAGGTGCAATGAAGCGATGAGCCGCAACACAGTCACCTAATCGTGTTCGTCAATGTAATTATACTTTGGTTCGTTGTTTGTTGTTTGTATTTTGCGCTAGGCAATTAAATGACGCAAGTATACAATACCTCGTTTTGTAATTATGCTGACATAATTGCTGAATAGGCCAGGTCCCTGGATGGGCAAACATTTTTCATGCAGGTATTGATCACCGGTAACATATGTTTTATGCGGCAACCAAAAGCATGAAATTCCCATGCGTAAAATGCTTTACTGGCTTAGGATCCGTCTCAATCTCTTGCACGACGGTTACATTACATTCACCTCTGTGTTGGGCTCAGAACGGAATATTGTTATGAAAGCGTCTCATTTATGTCATGATCATTCCAAGCGTTCATCATTGAGGTTACAGAATACTAAACAATCTCTTGCACGACGGTTACATTGCATTCACTGCATTAAAGAAAACCATCTCATACCATGATATCTTATATCAGTCTTAATTCATTATTATAAAATTGATATGTTTTTTATGTTAAGAAACCAACATACATACACACGTCGAAGCAATTCCTAACGTCACTCAAAAAAAATATGTTCAATTGATTACATGTGTGAAGTGCGTGGAATGATTCTATCTGCGTAAATGGGCAATAAATTAGTTCCAAAGAGTTGCATTAAAACTCGCAAGTTTTTGGACGATTTATCGTACATTTAAAAGTCATATTTCTTAATTTAATGCATGCGATCTTAAATATCCAATCAAATATACGTTGAATGCGTTTTTTCGGTTTTATCTATTTTATAGACAAAATGGAGGGCTGAGCCTTTCGCAGAGTTGTATGTGAGAGCAAGGAACGACAACTCTGCGTGGAGATTGGATCAGTCTATCAATCGGTCTTATCGAGACGACAATTATAACCCAGAGCTAATATATGTTTAGAAGATATTTCGTTGATAGATTAAAGTCCACACAAGCGGAGGTGTCGCCCTTGATCAGCGTCTGTTTTCTTGAGACGGTCTATTCCCGATGGCTAAATCATTGCATGGTCCGCGATGTCTATTGCACGGCTCATACAATAGATACTTGCTTAAATAATGTTTGCTTGTCTTAATTGTAGTAGGTACCTGTTAGATAGTGAAACGGAATAATCTTTAAAAATAAATATCAGTTGGATGTTCTATAAACCATCAATTTTCGGGTTCAAGCATTCGATAAACATTCGGTCGGTGTTTTTAGTAGCGTCCATTGAACAGTTTACCACGAAAAAGTACATAATCAATAAATGACATTAATGATTAAAAAAAACTAATACAAATTTAATCTTCCTGGTGTAACTTGATGAAGACGATTTAAAAAAATAATATGAAGCCTATTGTTTGAGTCCTGAAAAATTTCACGTTTGGTCTATCCCTTATTCTCTTAGTATCGACCCACTTCAAAGTAACGGGAAATAAACGAAAAACCATCAAGAAGTGCTGGAAATTCAATTTTTTCGGCAAAGCTGTACTAAGCCAGCTTTTCACCTAACCTGACCTTTGTTAGTGTCCAATAAAATTCAAAAACAAAATTCCCGCGTCAAGGTACGAATGAATACACTTCATTTATTCCATTGGCGGATTTGAGTATACCACCAGAACATTGGAAACATATCCGCGTCTTTGTAACACTGTTCTACTGTATGGAACAATTTTATCTCTAATGAAAAGGCTTAATAGATAGAACAGTTTTACACTCAATTCTCGACATCAATACAGTTTGTGCGTGCACCTTTTATTTTCATAGAATTACCAGCGCAAAAGCGTTTATACTTAAAGGCTATGTTCTCATATTTAGTACTTACTTACATATTCCTGTCAACATGTAAACATTTTTAAGTATAAAGAGCAGTGGAAGCGAGGCCTCACTTTAATGGATTGCATTTCAACCCGCGAGGTATCGAGTTTATATACAGGTCATCACCGGAGTTCGCGGCCAGTAAAATAATCGTTATATAATAAAGACGCTTCCCGTGAACTAGGTGACCTGGAATTTTCTTTAGACCAGAAATATGTTAAATGAAGATATTTAGCAATATAATTATGGTATGTCAATAAAAGATTCTTAATGTGTTTTCAACAATACAATGATAAATATTATTTTTTATTTATTTAACAATAATTATTCCACCATATTGACTAATGTATTAAGCATGAGCGCGATGATTCTCGATACTGTTAATAATCGAATCGAACGGCAATGCCCGACAAACCACTAAAACAGGTCTGTTTGAAGAACGCGCCTATAAATACGGATAATTCGCGTGTGGCCGGTTGACTCATATGTTTTAATTTCACTTCCATTCTTCTTTTGATTTTCTGTTTTGTTTCTATAGGTTTATGACCAGCAATATGTAATAATGTAAAATAAGCCGCGAAAACTCCGCGTAACATCCCGTACTGCGTGTGATGCAGCTAAGAACTGCACAGAAAAAGACATTCGCTATCCTTGATCTCATTCATTGAACTATCAACGCCGTATATGTTTTTTAAAGATATTTCTTGCTAAAAGTTGTAATTTATTTGATGTTTTTTTTTTAAATATAACATGATCAATCTCATAATATCAGGTGTTTATTTGAAAGAAGGTTCCAGGTTAATGCTGTGATTTTTAGCTCACACTAATTTTACAGAGCATATTTTGCAAATCAGTATGTGCTTAGAAGCCTTAGCTAAGCTATGGAAAGACAACCATTGCCTGTTGCAGCAGACGACAAATGCTATGAGCGTCTGCTAGGAAAGATAACCACCACATTTGCCTGTTTATAGCTCACCACTGGTACACTGCAGTGGGTATATATGACTAAAAGTGTTTAACAGCTTGTAAGACGAGATTGGCCTGTCTAGTGTTTATCATTGAAATATGTACATATTGGCTGCTTTCAGGGAAAACGGGGCTTAATGCATTATAAATATGATTAGCCTATGCATACTGATGCGCACAAGCTTATCAATGACGACATTTCTGATTTTATAATGTTTTTCGTTTTAAGAGAGTCTCTGGTACTGTGATGACAATTTATGCATATGCATTAAGCCCTGTTTTCCCAAAATGAAGCTTAAATTATATTTTTGATTAATGATTGAAAACAAAAACACATATGGACCGGTGCTTTAAGACACACTCTTTACAAATTTGAATGTGTTGTGTTCATTTAAAACTTACAATATAAAAAGCTATAACATATTTTTTTAAACTGAGTTGCGAGCAAACACCTACAGTGCCTTCAGCGCTTTGATTAAATTACGTAACACACAATTATGTTAGTTTGTTAATGGATTAACAGTAGCTTTATCAAATGTTGTATATGCCGCTCTTAAAATTATAACCTGTAAAAGTAAAGAAAACACGTGCAAGAGTTTCGATTTTCCATTAAGTTGCTATTTGTAGAACAAGCACATGCGCATAGTAAGAAATCAACCAATCAGAAAGGTCGATATTATGATGAACCACTACAGGGAGCTAGCATGTGCATCCGCAGCATCGGTTCTCATAAAGTAATATTATGCGCATCTTACAGTATATGCTATGTTTATAGCCTTATAGGTGTCTATCGCAACCGTTGTTTATTTTTGATGTTTTCACTTCATATACACTTATATTTGTTAATGCAGCATCAACATACTAAAACAATATCCCGGAAAGAGAAGAATAATGCATTTGAATATCAACCGTACTTTCGTTTGACAACTGATCATGCATGAACGATGTGATACTAAATTTAGTTTTAGTGCAGATTCGTTCATACGACACACGAACACTAACTCCGATCCTAATAAAAAGACAGTTCCGCTCGGCTTAGAGGACTAGGCAAGTCATGTAAAAGATTATGCATTTACGATGTGAATCTAAATTTAGTTTAAGTGCAGATTCGCTCATACGACACAAAGACACAATTTTGTTTTCCGGATCATTTTAATTTCCTGCAACGATATCTATTCATACGACACACGAACACTAATTTCGATCCTAATAAAAAAGACAGTGCCGCTCGGCTTAGAGGACCAGTGTGGCCTTACCACGTGGTCCGTCGCGTCATTTTGGCTAGCACGCCAAGCAGAAATTGTAAACATTGCCTCCGCTAAGAAACTTCAAATCCACGTAAGCATCTCATTATTTACTCTATTTTGACGAAATGAAGCGCATGCTATGGGAAAAGTTGAGCACTATTCCCGGTTATATAAATATTTGACACAAGATAAGTACTAATATACCAAAAACAAAGTAATGTTCACTATTTTTTAGTACCGGTAATCATAATATCGGCCTGAAATAAACATGACCTACTTTCAAACGAAAACTTGAAATCATGAGAAAGATCGTCGTTATAGTCATTAATAAACCTCAAATACATTTTAACTTTAAAAATGGAAAAAAAAAACATTTACTGCCCAGCACTTCTCGAGGTTAGGGTGCATGCAAAGGATAACATCCATAGGTTGCAATTCAGGTAAAATTAACATGTTTATGAAGTTTATTCATTATTTTCCTTAATTTGTCTCGAACGACGTCTGTTTAGTGAAGCGCACAGATTCTCTGCGCTGAACTGCACCCATGTTTATGAAGGGGTGCATATGGACTGCCAGAGCCGCCATAGCAAAAATTATCAAAGGTTCTGGCAGTCCTTTTATATGGACTAGGGTGCAGTTCAGCGCACGGAATCCGTGCGCTTCACTAAACAGAGTTACAGACGTC
Source organism: Dreissena polymorpha (assembly GCF_020536995.1). NCBI lineage: Eukaryota > Metazoa > Mollusca > Bivalvia > Myida > Dreissenidae > Dreissena > Dreissena polymorpha. Next base: position 89,439,422 of record NC_068355.1, on the reverse strand, counting down.
GTTCGAGACAAATTGAGGAAAATAATGAATAAACTTCATAACCATGTTAAATTTACCTGAATGGAAACCTACGGATGTTATCCTTTGCAAGCATCCGATAAAAACACGACGATGTTTCAACACACTTTCCTCGCTGACTTTGTTATGTTTAAATTTTGCGTGTATTCTGTCACTCTGGATCAGCAGACGATTTATTTCATAAATCAATCTCTGGGTTAATGGTCGCCATCTTTCGAACTACCTTCAAAAATACAACAACAACAATAACAGTAGGAGACAATTTTAATTGCGAGAAGTTGAAAAATTGAAAACATGTGTCACGGTTGTTGAGTGGAATAATGTTATTTTCAACTGTGCACGAAGCATTTGAACTGGTAGTGGAATAACCGAATTGTTGGTGGAAATGGAATTTAGAAATATATCTAGTAATTCATCATCGTGTAGAATTATCATCAGCATCATTTCTGTGGAACATTGCAATATTCAAAATACAAGTGTTTCATAGCTATGGTGCTTTTGACATAGTTCACTAACCATCAAGACTGAAATGATTCATGCACACAGGTAAAGTAAATAATTGAATTTGTGCAGAATGTTTATTTTTTACAAATTATTATTTAATTTGACCAATTTATTTTAGATAGATTGCACTGAAACTCAAAGTCTAAAGCTTAGTAAGACACTTAAGCCAGTTTTCTGAGAAGAAACAATACTTGTTCAGAGTATAGCAGGCTCATGCCGCCTCTGGTTTATTTATTTTGCCTCGGCCTTTAACGTGGGTCGCTTTGATTTCAGGTGTTTAGCCCCCATATCAACAAGGCTCTCGACGGTCGACCCTATATGTAGTTATGCATATTGTTTAAAGATTTTGAGAACCCTCACTCGGTGCCAGTGGGGATAAAACAGGGACCTTCTTATAGCTAGATGAATGCATCAAATATGCCAGCAACACAGTCACTTTATAATCAATAACATTATAATTGATGATTCTGTTCTTTTAACTACATGTTTGTACATTACTAATTTACCAAAACAATGTGAAACACATTTATATGCCCCCAAAGGAGGGCATATAGTGATCGCACTGTCCGTCTGTCTATCCATCACACTTTGCATTTAGGTTTCGAAAAAATGCTCATAACTTCTATGTCGCTTCAGATGTAACATTCATATTTGATATGCATGTGTATATGGACAAGGCTTTCCCATACACACACAAATTTTGACCCCTTTGACCTTGAACTTAGGGTCAGCGTTTAGGTTTTCAAAAATGCTCATAACTTCTATTAAAGCGTTTATCGGGGGCGTATGTCATCCTACGGAGACAGCTCTTGTTTTTGCTACTGTCCTCTGCACAAACCATGATATATCTGCATATGCATCCAACCAAATCAGTAAAACTATTTGTCACTTAATTACAGTAAGCTTATTGCATGTTAACTTTTCAACAATATATATATATATATATATATATAAATATATATAACAGATCTTGAAAAAAACACACATCAAACTTCAAATTGTTTTAGTAAATTATAGGCTTTAATTGGTCTTGTGACATTGACACCACTCATGCATGCGACTATACAATTATACAACTATGGGACACATTATTTATGAGAAATTCCAATACATCAACATATCGTCTCAGATTTAAGACAGATAATCTGGTGCTTTTTTGCTGCCATTTTTACTATTACACATTTTTTCATTTTATGTTATGATGCATTGAACTTGTTTCTAAATTAACCAAGCAATCATGTTAAACTTTTGAAGAAAGATGTTGTCTGATAAATATAGAAAATATAATCACTACAAAGTGAACAAAATTCAGTTGAATACTGTGACCAACGAAGATTTGCCAAAGAGCAATTCAGATCATGATTTAAATTAAATACAAGTAATATGAAAGTCTGCCTATTGGATCCCAGTTAAGACTTATTTGTCAAATCTTCACATTAATTTTCCCGGAGCCATGTAGAATTGGGGACTAAATACCATCAAGTCATGTAAAAAGGAGCAGGGTATAGCACGTTGCCATTGATCTCTTGAGCTTTCACATGAATTTTAAGGGTAATTTTCATACAACAAATGATATTATATAGTGTAATGATAAAGCATTATGAGCACAAATTATATCTCTTACTAGTTGTGCAAAAATCATTTAAGTGTCACATTTCAAAAGAAAATTTATATAAAAAGGTATTATTAATTGTTAAAACGTTATAAAAGGTTATTTCAATTCACTAAAGCATTTAATTACAAGAACAAGTGCATTTTATGTCCATTACAATGCATGTAACAGTATTGGCATTGTATTTATCTGCATTTGATGTGCATTTAATACACTTAAAAAATGCAGACAAGACACACTTCTAACAGAAACAAATGTATTTTTTTCTGCATTTTTCCAGCATTAATACTCTTCAAGTGTATTTTTTATCACCCCAAATACACTTTTCCAGGAAAAAGGTATGTTAAAATGCATTTTTAGTTTGTTTTAAGTATATTTTCAAATGCATTAAGACACTCTATTTTTTTGCAAAAAATGTTGAACAAAGACTTGAAAATATTTAATATACTAAAGTGTAGTAATAATTAAAGTTTTGTATGAGCATCAAAAACAGTGTCAAATTCATACCAGTGCCTATTTAGTAGCAGTAGGCCTTATGGTCTACTTGTGGTAGAAATAATGCATTTTGTATAATACAACATACATAAATTAAAAAATATAGCTGCCCATACAGTTCAATACAAGGTTCAATTAACTACACTATGCAAAGTTGAAATATGACATTAAGCTTGGAATAATCTTTTCAATAATGAATAATATGCTGTTTTAATTTATAAGTGAAATAGACACTTGCATATAAAAACTGATTTTACATCAAAACTAAATGTTTAATTTGATTTTTAGCTCCACTGGCCATAGGTCCTGTGTCCATCGTGCGTCCGTGCATTAACTTTTCCTTTAAACATCTTTTTCTCCTAAACTACTGGTCCAATTCTGATGAAATTTCTTAGGAATGTTCCTGGGGTGAACCTCTTTCAAATTTGTTCAAAATATGCCCCTGGGGTCAAATTTGACTCTGCCCTGGGGGTCACATATTTGAAAATTTGCTTATATAAGGCCTATTTTGTGAAAACTTTCAAAAGCTCCCGTCCATAACCATTGGGCCTAGGGCTATCAAATTTGGTATGTAGAGACATCATATAGTCCTCTACCAAATTTGTTCAAATTATGCCCCTGGGGTCAAATTTGACCCTGCCCCGGGGGTCACAAAATTGAACATATGCTTATAAAGGGTATATTTTGTGAAAACTTAACAAATCTTCTCGTCCATATCCATTGGGCCTAGGGCTACCAAATTTGGTATGTAGTGGCATGTAATAGTTCTCTACCAAGTATTTTTCAAATTATGCCCCTTGGGTCAAATTTGACCCTGCTAGGGGTCACAAAACTGAACATACACTTATATGGGGCCTATTTTGTGAAAACTTTAAAAATCTTGTTGTCCATAACCATTGGGCCTAGGGCTACCAAATTTGGTATGTAGTGACATCTAATATTTGGTATGAAGTGACATCTAATAAACCTCTACCAAATTTGTTCAAATAATGCCTCTAGGGTCAACCTGACCCTGCCCCGGGGGTCACAAAATTGTATAAACGCTTATAAAGCGCTTATTTTGTGAAATCTTTAAAAAATCTTCTTGTCGAAAACCATTTGGACTATAGCTACCAAATTTGGTATGCAGTAACATCTTATAGTCCTCTACCAAATTTGTTCAAATTATGCCATTTTGGTCAAATTTGATCCTGACCCGCAGGTCACAAAATTGAACATTATATACGCTTATATCTTGCTTATTTTGTGAAAACTTTAAAAATATTCTTGTCCTTAATTCTAGGACCTAGGGCTACCACATTTTGTATGTAGTGAGATATAGTAGTCCTCTACAAAGTTTGTTCATATTATGCCACTGGGGTTAAATTTGACCCAGCCCAGAAGGTCACAAAAGTGTACATGTGCTTAAATAGGGCCTATATTTAAGTATTTGCACATGCAGAGAAATTTGTTTCAGCCTTTTTTTTCAGCAGTGGAGCGATACAGGGCCATCATGGCCCTCTTGTTTAAATACTCAAAAAATGAAACCATGTTCATGCTTGCATGAACACAGTTTATAAATGCTGTCAGAATTATAAAATATGCAATTACTATAAATACAAATGCCAGGGAAAAGTGCTTTTTGTACTAAAAAATTCGAATGAATATTACAATAATACATTCTGAATACTTTAGTATGTAATTAACAGTTTTGTCTGAGAAAATCACTAAATTTTATATATTTATTCAAATTCACATAAATCATTTTTCAAAAACACATAATTACTTCAAATCCTTTCACACAATACTGAAAAAAATGCACAGTTTCTGATTGTTATTTATTCTTTATTAATTTATACATGTACCATTTTTTAATCTTGATGCATCCTCAATTGTATTATGCACATCTTAATCTGTTTTAACAATTATAATATAAAGATTAAGGCTGACTCAGTAAAATAATAATCCATGATTTCTGCAGTACTTGCAGACAAACTATGAATACTGCTGTGATATTATCTTTCTATCTAATGGGATATTAATTTGGCTTCAATAGAAAAAAATCAAAGCATACACATGTATATAATGTGTATGTATATATTAGTTAAACTTAAATTGATTGACCATCAATAAAAAGATATTATAATATATGTATATATATATATCCTTGTACAACTAAAAATTAAATATGTATGTTTCTATTACATCATTTAGGACTTTTATTTTCAGACAAAGTAGAGTGAAGCTTAAAACAGTACCCAATTGTAACAGTCAATTTTGGGAAAATCAACCTTATAATTATTTTCTGTGTTGGTCAATGTCATAATTGGTATAAAATGTATATTGAACTGGAAGTTTTCTTTATTTTAAATGATAACATTTGCTTGGTCAGCCATAATTGTCACAATCAAGTTGTCTTTTTACTCTGTAGTTTTCTGACTGACTATGGGTTTGTTCTGAGAATGAGCCACACTTAGTATCGTTGGGGAGATGAGTTGTCAATTTTATGTGTATCAGTCTTTCATAATGCAGTATACCTGTAAAAACTCAAACTGAACAAATATTTAATGTTTACATCGCGAAACGTAATGCATCCAGTTTCACTTTCGGTTTGGTTGGTTTTGTAAACACCGTAATTTCATCTTAAAAATTGGATGATAGGGTGATTAAATAATAATGGAAAAGTAAATCACTTGGATAATAGGTCAAAATGCAACACAAATGAACGTTAATAGTGCTTTTAATATCAAAGTTTCGGTAATAAGTTTGGCGCTAGTTCAACGCGCATCGTATACAACCTCATAACAATAGACTGACAACCTTTTGGGTAGTAAAGTAGTAATACAAGGCAATATGGCGACCGTTAGCCACGAGGCCTATCTTACGGAGGAATCCGAGATAGCCGATGTATCACGATTGTGTATTCTGTATCGAATACCACATCGTTATCTACTTATTGGCTCCAACACATAACGCGACGTACAAAATATTGGTGTAATGCGACCTGACCTATAATGGATCAATTTTCCAATATGGCGGATACAGTGTGCTGTGGTGTTTATTTGGGTTAGCTCTTCAGAGGGTTTTGCCTGCAATTACAGCATCTACTAACAACGACACTTGACTAATACACTCACATGAGCATCGACTGTAAACCTTGTCAGGATGGCACTGTCGTCCTCGGCAGTACACTCTTTGAGGGAAACGCTCGTCCGCTATCGTCGTCGGCTGCAGACAACCGATCCTCCTGGGAATACCTACCCCACGCACAGGCTAAACCTCCAGGGCAAGACACTTAGTCACAGGCTCATACTTACGTCACAGGCTTACACTTATATATCCTCCTGGAAATACTTACCTCAGGGCATCTTTCTTCCTGGCAATACTTACCTCAGGGAACACGTCTGCACACGTCCGCACCGGGTACCAAGAGAGCACGGTCATCCCATCAGGCATCTGCGTCCATCCGATTGGCTCCACATCATGCAGCATGGTCCCGTCACATGAACGACGCAAGCCGGGTACCACTCTGCAGGGGGGCGTGGCACCGACTGTCACTGGCACTATAGTATAAAACAAAACCTTAGTCAATACAAATCAATTATTTCTTGCTATAATGGTACCATTTGGATGAGTTTGTGATTTGGATAGGTAAATTTTAATAAGCTCTTGCAGTTTTAGTGTTCATTAACCTGTGAATTGTTGATAACATTTTGCACCCATGAACAAGAGAGAGCGCATTGCAACTCTCAGCCTAAGCTGAGAGTTGAATTATTGCAACTAATATAGTAGTAGAGTAACCCTGGGTTATATCTGGCACTTGGGGTTTATCGGACAACCACAAAAAGTCGATTATTTACATACAAAAGGACCTCGCATTCAACCGTTTGAGCTTTGTTTATATTCTATTATGTAACCAATCATCCGATGGGATGATGGAATAAATCGGTGATTTTGATTGGAAGATGCGAGTTCGTTTGGAGAGACAACCCATCCCACCTTGGCGAAAATCCGATAGTCAGGAACATTTAAAACGGTCATTTTACAAGTAACGGTAGGTTGTTAACTGAGTGAATACCGTTGTGAGAAAACTAAATATTGTAAGTGATATATTTATCTTCTGAAAAACATAATAAAACTATTGCAAACATTACATGTATTGTAAAAAAATAAGAAAACTTAACACCAAACTATGGCAAGACCCATAGAACTTAGGTGTGTTTTCTATACTTTTATTCCATGAGCTCAAGAACCATTATTAGTCCTTCAGCCAAGTACCCAAAATTGAGATGGGGTGTACCAGTAAGGGGGGCAAAACTACACCTATATATATCTTGGAAGATGCATGCCAGTAGCAAATGGAAATTGTTGATAACAGTCTTGTACTGGCAGCTTTTGGTATTTTTTTCTCCTTTGAAGATGGGGCCTCAATCAGCTTAATTTTCATAAATTGTCTGGGGGAAATTGAACCGAAGTAAGGTCAATACACACTTTGACCCCCCCCCCCAAATTGCTACAAAACGTATTTTAACGGATCCTGGTAGGGTAGAATGTCCTTAAAAACATATTAAAAGTTTACCACAATCGGACCTCCGGAAAGTTTTTTTTTTTTTCAAGATGGCTGTCAAGATGGTCGCCAAGACCTATTAATGATCATAACTATGTACCTATCCAATCAAATTTGATGAATTTGATGTATATACCTAGATTTCAAGGGGCAAAGAACAAATAATGATCATCAGAAATTGTTTAAGTTTAATTTAGTACACACAAAGTCAACATGGCGTCGAAAATGGCCGCCAAGATGGCCGCTAAAACCTATTTATGGTCATAACTATGTAACTATCAACTTAAATTTGATGCATTTGGTGTCTATACCCAGGTTTCAGGGGGCAACGAACGCATAAATATCATCAGACAAAGTATAAGTTAATTATGTTACACAGAAATTTAACATGGCGTCCTAAATGGCCGCCAAGATGGCCGCAAAGATGGTCGCCAAAACCTATAAAATGATCATAACTATGTTACTATCCACTCAAATTTGACGATTTTGGGGTCTATACATAGGTAACAGGGGGAAAATAACACATTTAGATCATCAGACATTGTTTATGTTTATTATATTACACACAAATCCAACACAGCGTCCAAAATGGCCGCCAAGATGGCCGCAAAACATATTTATGATTATAAAATATAACTGTGTAACTATCCACTCAAATTTGATGAATTTGGAGAATATACCCAGTTTCCAGAGAGCAAACAACACATTAATATCACATTTATATCATCAGACAAAAATATGCTAATTATGTTACACAGAAATTCAACACGGCGTCCAAAATGGCCATCAACACAATACGAAGGACCACAAGTCCATAACTTGTTACTCAAACGTTATGGTTGTTATGTAAAATGCCATAGTTTAGGAGACAAGAAACACTTTAATCGAATTTAGGTTATCACTAAGGAGTTGAATAATCATAAAATCCAATTTACGATATTTGGAAGAGAGAATGAACCAGCACATGACTTCATGATATGATCAGGTTTTACTAACTTATGTAGACTTGATTTTTTACCCGTGCTGAAAATCATAGAAGATCATTTACAGCCTGAATAAGCACGAGTTCTTTCAAAAGGTTAATATTATACACTTTGCGTTCCTTTGACTATTAAAGGACATAAAAGCGGAAGTAGATGGTCTTATTGTCCCTTTCGGAGTAATGCAGGATCAAGATGAGCAAATCTGTATCCTCGCCCATTAACGTTGTGGTGCTACGACAGGATCGTTATACTGTATTTAACAATTTGAACGTCTGCATCCCCTGAAGACAGAACAACATACCATCCCATTTTAGTCAGAGTTGTGCTGATCATAGCAATCATGCCGGCCTTGTTTCTGTCACGTGACAAAAAGTCTTCCTTTTTTACATGAGCATTCTGTTTCTTTGCTGAAACTCACAATATGATTCACGTTTCCGATGCGTTTTGTCTTTGTTATAATCACCGTCTTCGTAGCCATCGAACCCCACTGTCGCTTGTCCGTAATGCATTTTACTAAATCTACATAAGACTCGGCTATTGCGTTATATGAGTCGCCCTTCTCCATGGTTAATGATGCAGCAAAGTGCCACCATCATGCATCTGTTACATGAATACAGTTCATCACAGCCTCACATGATGTGTCTACAGCATACTCTTAAATTGCCTGAGCGATCTGAGGCTTATCTGCTGTACAAAGTATGTTCCTGGCTTCAAAAAAGGCAGCATGATGGGAACTTAGTTCATAAGGCAATACGACTGCAAAGGAAGGATCTCCATATTTTGATACCACCAGAAAACTATGGAACAGAAGAGCAGGATCAAACGCACTGTCAGAAGCGATCTTAACAGCCAAGCTATTCCAAAGAGATTTGGCTCTGTATTTTCTCGTGAATTTATAAGCAAAGAGCGACTTTCCTATGATATCTCTTATGATCGTTTTCCCAACCGCTTCCATTGCATGAACATTGACATATGACCCAGCCACTATCCCATTGACCATGTTTCTGAGAGTAGGGTCAGCTGTGAATGGTGATCAGGTTGTAATATGTGTCCGCATTTCCTCCAGATCAGAAGAATCCCCTTTGGTCAGGTCTGTGAAATCCTGCATCGCACTGTTGTGCTCGGATGTTGCAGATAGGGTCCAAGGGGTTTGCAGTTCCTCAGTCATTCTACTGCCGCGAGTTAGACCACATGTGCTCTATAAAAACATTATCAATGTTTGCTCAATAACAAGATCAAGTCATAGCCTAGCCCAGCACTGATGGCTCCTACAAACAACGTGAAAACCAATACCGAGTTTTCGATAAACGTCCGGGTGCGTTTCCTCTAGGTTACTTATTTGCTGCAGATATATGTAGTAATACGCAGATTGCAGGTAATGTAGCCAGCAGCAGCAAAGATGGATTGCAAATTGGGCACTGCCTAACGCATCAACCAACACCCAGTACGATATGCTTTAATCTACACCCTTGAATTGTTAATCATAAGCTAATAATTCAGCCATACTATGTTTGTCTTTTAGGTCTGGGCAATTTCATGTTTCAACTTCTCTGTAGCCCTCTTGAGTTTGATCAAAATCGCATAACATATCATCTGCAAGCGTCGTTTTGCCCCTCAAAAGTACAAATCCTTGGGATGATCCAGCAGTATCTGAATGTTTGGATCTTCCTTGGTCATTTCGGCTGAAAGCTGGCTGTGTATACACTTTTCAACATAAAGATGGTCCCGTGAAGCCATCTGGACAGTTTTTCGTGTCACAATGTGCACAATTGCATTTCTGAATAGACAGCCTCAAGTATGTTTTTGAGAGCGGTTTCTTCCATGAGGGATCCTCCCCCCCCCCCCCCCGCAAGTTCATACGTTTATGAAACATCCCAAATTCTAAACAACATTTGCAACTACTCTGTGTCGCATCAATGATGATTCGGCAGCTTTCCAATACAAGGGTTGGTCAAACGTTACAATGGTGTGAAGGTTGTGGCAAGGTTGCAAACTAAGACTTATGTTGACAGAATGCACGCCTTGTCCCCATTGTACATATTCATCATAGGCAAGAATTTGACTGACAACAGCCCAGGGTACTGGCTTTGCTGATGCAAGATACGCATCATTCTCTGCCAATTCAGTGTTTCCTAAAGCTCAAAAATATCGATCCTCTTATCACAATCCAGAAATTGCGGCAGGTCCAAACTATGGCGTTTCACATAACAAGCATCACGTCAAAGTAATGGACTTGCGGTCCTTCGTATTGTGTCATTGGACGCCATGTGCGATTTCTGTGTAACATAATAAACTTAAACTATGTCTGACAATCGAAATGTGTTCTTTACCCCTCGAAACCTCGGTATAGACAACAAAATCATCTAATCTGAGTGGATAGATACATAGTTATGATCATTAATAGGTTTTGGTTGCCATTTTGGCGGCCATTTTGGACGCCATGTTGGATTTGTGTGTAATATAGTAAACTTAAACAATGTCAGATAATCTTAATGTGTTCTTTGCCCCTTGAGACCTATGTATATCCACCAAAATAATCAAATTTGAGTGGATATTTACATAGTTATGATCATAAATAGTTTGGCGGCCATCTTGGCGGCCGTTTTAGACGCCATGTTGGTTTTGTGTGTACTATTGTTAACTTAAACAATGTCTGATGATCTTAATGTGTTCTTTGCCCCTTGAAACGTAGGTATAGACACCAAATCTATTAAAGTTGAGTGGATAAATACATAATAATGATCATTCATAGATTTTGGTGGATATCTTGGCGGCCATTTTGGACGCCATTTTGGATTTGGTTGTAATATAATAAACTGATACAATGTATGATGATCTTAATGTGTTCTTTGCCTCTTGAAACCCATAAATAGCCATCAAAATAATCAAATTTGAGTGGATATTTACATATTTATGATCATTTATAGGTTTTGGCGGCCATCTTGGCGGCCATTTTCGACGTAATGTTGAATTTGTGAGTACTAAAGTACACTTTAACAATGTCTGATGATCTTTATGTGTTCTTTGAAACTTGGGAATATACACCAAATTCATCAAATTTGATTGTATAGTTACATAGTTGTTATCATTAATATGTATTGGCGGCCATCTTGGCGGTCATCTTGAAAAAAAACTTTCCTGAGGTCCGATTGTGGTAAACGTTGATATGTTTTAAAGAATCTTCTACCCTACCAGGTTCAGTTAAAATACCTTTAATAGCAATTGTTTGGTGGTTGAAGTTAATTTTTCCATATATTGACCCTACTATTTTGGAGGCTCGCTAGTTTTTAAGAACTTTTCTTGCAATCTCATTAATATTCATAGATATGCAAATGTACTAATTTGTATATTTAACTGCAGATCATACTAGGTAATAATCATAATCTTCATTTTAACACCAAACCTTTTTTTCTTGAACCAATATTTGAGAATTATACTAGTTAAACTAGCTATTTAGTCAAAGCCTGACGGTTGCCATAGAAACAGCTCAATAATAACTTATAGCTGCCCAACGGAGATTTTATCACACATTTTGTTTCTTTATATTGAGTATACAATCAAGTAAGACAGGTGTTGTTTTGCCCCCCTGAGTGGTACACCCCAACCCATCTGGCTGATAGACTATACGGCTTCGTTGCAAAATAGAGACATTGGAAGAAACGGACCATTAATTAAAATACAAATAAATAACAATAAATAACAATGTATATCTTGTATATGCGCGCTTTTCAGATATGCCCAAACAGGGAAAAGGTATGCGATGTAAATATGCCATATATTCGCAAATATATATATTCGTAAAGTATAACTACAAAATACAAATTCACCGAAATATAGACTTTTCAAAGCTTAAATAACATCACGATTTAGCCCAACAACGGAAATACATACAAACAACAACTGTCCGATTTAAGCCTTTTTAGTGTCCGATACAAGCCTTGGGACGTCCGGTGTTACCCTGATGCGTCGATATTTATAAAGTGCAATCTCATTGGTTGACTAAAAGGTTTAAAATAGATTTGAACATTCCATACTATTGCATGAAAGCTACTGTACACAGAAAACAAAAGCATACCGCTTTGAATAGTGAGTCATCGAGATATAAGCTGTCTTTTTCCTGGAGGTGTCCGATATAACCCAGGGTTACTCTAGTACTAATTAGTCACTTCCTATCCCCTTAGATCTGGACAGGGTCTTTTTATCCCCCGCCATAGGCGGAGGGATTATGTTTTGGCGTTGTCCGTCCATTCGTCCGTCTTTCCGTCCGTCCGTCCGGAGCCATATCTTGGAAGTACTTTGGGGGATTTCATTGAAACTTGGTATGAGTATGATGATGCACGCCAAATGGCATTGTACACCATCTGATAATAACAGAGTTTAGCCCTTTGTATCTTAAAAAATGCTTTTTTTAGTGTCAAATATATAACACTTTTGTGTCCAGAAGCATATTGGCGGGGGATATCAATTCAACGAATTTGCTTGTTGTTATTATCACTGGCGTAGGGAACTCTGACTATTGAGTATCAAAAAAGGAACATTTTCTTGTTTATAAAACTTGGACTAACATACGGTTTGAAAGGCAGGGAAGCTTCCTGATTGAAGTGCTAAAACAGAAAACTTATTATAGTAACAACGATCATTCTGATGATTTCTGGTGTTTGTTCATTTATGTTCATTCCAGGGTGATGCCATGATTTTTAATTAGGTAACACACAATTATGTTAGTTTGTTTATAGCTTAATATAATATGGTTTTATCAAATGTTTTATATGCCGCTTATTTTTTAATAAATTAAAAAAAATAAGGACAACATAAGCGAGAATTTTGTTTTCTTATTTAGAACAAGCACGTGCGCATAGAAACAAATTTTTAGCAACCAATCAGAAGGGCTGATACTATGAGACAAATTGTACTTGAAACAGATTACTACAGGGAGTTTAGTCTAGCCAGTATTTTGTCAAAACATTGCCTTTTTTAATGCAGTTTTTGTTGTTTTGTCTAAGAACACACATTCAACTATAGATTGACATATAACACATTTGTGTTTTTGTATTTGTTCACTACCGTAATTCGTATGTATTCATTAAGAGGGCCGATACCAATGAAAGACATGCTACAGCTAAAGGCTGTTCATTAATATTACTTTCAGGTTTTGATCTACCAAAAGGATCTATATTAGAATGTTCAAGACAGACTTGCTTGTTGTCACAAAACCTTTGAGTCAGCTTCGAGCAATCATTCCTGAGTATCTCGCAGAGCTGAACAGAGTGACTACTACAACTGCTTACATCCATATACAGCCACAGGGCAGTGGGCTGAACACACAGTCTGTCAACTATGACTTTGTGAGGGTACCGTTTACAACAGAAGTAAGAAACATAGTGAAGGCATTCTATTCTTCTTCTTCAAAAACCTGCAGCCATCTTGACCTTCGTGTACTTGTTGGAAATTTGACTAATGGAGATATGAAATTCCAAAAATACAACTTCAAGCAACCATGTGACGTTGTTTTAATTGATAAAAAAGTTGCTGATGATGAGGAATCTTTGTTTTAAGTGGTGATGGTGGTGGTGGTGGTGGCGGTGGCGGTAACGGTGGCGGTAACGGTGGTGGTAACGATGGTAACGATGGTAACAGCAGCAACAACAACAAAAGCAGCAGTAGTAGTAGCAGTAATAGTAGTACTAATAATATTATGTTATGTTATATCAGAGCCTTGTCTGCTTTGACCAGCTATATATATTTGCGTACAGAATATTTACACATGTTACGCAACATTTGATTGGCTGACTAACTCGGGATCTCGAGATGACGAAAATTCTCTCCTCTTTTATGTAATGCACTCTGCCTTTATTAACTGCACCGCTCTTTTTTTAATTGTACGCCGCTTTTATTTAGTTTTGCACTCCTCTTTTTTTCTTTCTCGTGGCCACGACATAGCTAACTCGTGGCCACGAGATAGAAAAAAGAGGAAAGCAATTTTAAAAAAGAGAAGCACCGCTCTTTTTTTAATTGTACGCCGCTTTTATTTAGTTTTGCACTCCTCTTTTTTCTATCTCGTGGCCACGACATAGCTAACTCGTGGCCACGAGATAGACAAAAGAGGAGAGCAATTTTAAACAAAGAGAAGTGAATTTCACCTCTATGCCACCGTATTTTTCTGTATTATTATTTTGCCGCAGTACACTTCTGTTGTTTTTTTGCAAAAATTACCAATTAAAGAACAACAATAAAAATATCATAGGATCACAAAAACTAAAAAATAATCAGTTTATAACGATGTTATTTAACCATATTTCAGATTTAAAAAGGTTTCATTGAAAATAAATAAACATTACCAATAATAAAATAATGTACACAAAAGCACTCACTGTTTACAGAATCATCTCCCCTGTCAGATCAACAGTTGGAGCATCTGGATCTGGATCAGGATAGGTACGTTGCAGGACCTTTCGGCGTAGGCGCAACGGAAGAGAGGGTGGTTAGTCCCACTGTAGGACAGTTGACCTGAACGTGTCAACTGTGTCTGCGCGAACAACACTTTCTTCAAGATTGTTCCAATCTATTAATGTCTTAGGGAAAAATGAGTTTTTATATAGTTGGGTTTTGCACTGGATTGGTGTGAAACACTTAGAGTTTTTAACTGAGTATTGTTCAACGATATTGTTTGCTTTGAAGTCTTTGAAATGTTTAGGGGTAATTCTACGCTTAGATTGCCGGACTGGGGTAAAGAAGTCTTGGCTAGGCATTGCTGGCACCAGCTCCTCAACCATCTTGGAGAAGATCAGTCTGTTGGCCTTCCTGCTTTCCTGGAGAGGTGGGATCTTCAAACTCTTCAGCATGTTTGTCACGCAGCCTGGTGTTTTGGTGTAGTAGTCGCCGGTTATGAACCTCGCCGATTGTTTTTGGATCTTTTTATCAATGTCTTTTTGAAGGAGTGGATCCCAGACAATGGAGCTATATTCTAGAGTAGTTCTAATTAAGGCAAAGTATGCTGTTTTACGGCAGGATTCGGGGCAGTGTTTCAGGTTGCGTCTTAGGAAGCCAAGTGTAGAATTTGCTTTTTTGGTGATCTTATTTATGTGTGAGCTCCAAGTTAGGTCTTCTGTTATTGTCACTCCGAGGAATGGGTTTTCTGGGACTTGTTGAAGGATGTGGTTTTCGAGTTGGTAAAATTTTGAGGTTTTCTGGTTAATGGTTAGGATGTAGCATTTTTTGGCGTTGAATCGCATGCCCCATGTGTTGGACCCAGGTTTCAAGTTTGTTCAGATCTTGTTGTAAAAGTTCATGGTCATGGCGACTTCTGATGGGTCGGTAAAGTAAACAGTCATATGCAAATAGGCGGACCGAGGACTTAACTGAATCGGGTAGGTCATTAATGTGGCCGAGGAATAGCAGAGGGCCTATTGACTATGCCCTGTGGAACACCGGATTCGACTGTTACCAGGTTTGATTTCTCTCCCTCCACAACAACATTCATGCTCCTGTCAAAGGCATTGCTGAAATCCAGGATAGCCATATCTATCTGCGTGCCAGAGTCATAGTTGGAGAGAAGGTCATGGACAGTGGTCAGTAGTTGTGTTTCACAGGAGAATCCGGTTCGGAAACAATGGTTAAGTTTAGTTAAGATGTTGTTATTTTCCAGATTATTTAGGATACGTTTGCATATGATATGTTCTAGAAGCTTGCATGTTACACAGGTTAGGGAGACGGGTCTATAATTTTCAGCTAGGTGGACGTCGCCTTTCTTGAAAACAGGTGAAACAAAAGTGTCTTTCCAATCTCAAGGGAGTTTACGACAGTCTATAGATATTTGGAATATTGTTGATAAAGCAGGTGCTAACTGGCTGGCGCAGGTCTTCAATACTAAGTTCGGTATCATGTCTGGTCCTTGAGCTTTGGCAGGGTTGATGTTACGGAGGAGCTTCTCAACGCCTTTTATGGTGATACTGAGTGGGGGTATTTGTGTACGACATCTCTTTGTGGTGTCTGGAAGATGTGTATCCCCTGTATCCTTGGTGAACGCAGATTTAAATTGGTCAATTAGCAGCTCGGCTTTCTCCTTACTGTCGCTCACAAGTCCACCCATCTTTTTCAGGGGAGCAACGCCGAAGCCATCTTGTCTGTGGGATTTTACGTAACTCCAGAAGGGTTTGGTGTTCTTTTCATCGAGGCCTTTGTCTATTGTGTTGTTGATGTGGTTGATTTCGGCTTTCTTACATGCCTTTTTACATTCTTTTTGGAATGACTTGAAGGTGTTCCATTGTTTACTTTTTTTAGCGTGTTTGTAGAGTCTTGATTTACGTCTGATCATCCTTTTCAGGTTTTTGTTAAGCCATGGTAGAGACTTGTACTTCTTGCTCATTTTAGATGGTACGTGTTTATTAATTGACTTTTCAATGCCTTCTTTTAGAGTGCCCCATAGTGACTGAATGGTTGAATCTTGGCTTTCTGCTTCAGTAACGACTGTGGCTGAGAGATGCTGCATGTCCTAGTTGATGCTATCCCAGTTTGCTTTAGAGAAAATAAAAATCTTTCTAGGCTTTTGTTTAATCTTCTGGGGGATGATATCTATGTCAGTAACAACCATGGCCTGGTCACTTAAACCAGGGACTGATGATGCTGTTTTAACTAGAGATGGGTTATTAGTGAATACGAGGTCGAGAATGTTGTTGTTCCTAGTAGGTTGGTCGTGGACTTGGGTGAGGCGATGTTCTATGGATAGGTCTACCAAGGCTTGTTGGACATCTCTATCAGTGGCTCCTTTTTTCACAATCAGGTTAGGCCAGTCAATATCTGGGCAGTTAAAGTCGCCGGCTAAGATGATGTACTTTTCTTTAGCAGTCGATGTTAGTTGGCGGATAGATTCGTCTAGATTATGGATGATATTGATGTTGCGGTGAGGCATATAAAAGGAACATAAGTACAAGTCCTTTCCCTTCCAGGTTTGTACTTTGAACCAGACTATTTCACAATCAGTGGTGAGATGTGGTTGGGCGTCCATCATGATGTTGGCACTCGCAGCAGTAAATACTCCTTCTCCCAAGGTTAATGTTCTGTTGTTCCGGTGTACAGTCAGGTTTGGCGGGAACACTTCGCTCGACAGGATAGCATTTTTATCCGAATCAGCACCTGGTTTTACTCCGCGCACCCAGGACTCTGTGCCACATATTAGGTCTGGCTTGATATAGTCTAGTGCTGCTATGAATTCTGATCTGTTGGTACGTAGTCCGCAACAATTAACGGTCAGTTAACGTAGGTTTGTCTTGTTACGATCAGTTGCATGGTTGGTGGTATGCTGTTGGCTGGAGTTTCCATGTGAACTGTTTGTGGACGAGGTTCTGTTTTTTCCTGTTGTGTGTGGATGAGGGCTGCTGGATTGTAATGGACTGAAGCTCGATGATGTAACTGAGACAAAGGAGGTATCTGTATCGAGGAAGGGTGTAAAGACGTTCGAGGTATGAAGTTCAAAGCTATTGAAGGTGAAACTATCGATGTTGATGCTGTTGCATCTGCAACAATTCCAGACAACACTGGATTTGTTTAGGTGGGACATGTTTCCCGAGGGTATCTCTTCGCAGTATTTGTGAAACCATACGCCGCAGTTATCGCAACAAACGCCTTATTGTGACCAGGTGACAGGGTTATCGCAGAGACCACATGGGCAGATTGATGCATTTCCTGGGCCAGGGTTGTAATCTAGAGTCCGTGATGTATGTGTATCCTGTTATGGGAGGTCTGGTAATAATTTTTGTTTTGCTTAATTGACGTTCGTATTATTTAGTCCTTTGATCGACATTGTTGTTCAATCAATGTGTTACCTCCCTTAGATTAACTTTCGCCCTTACAAAGCGATAAGTGTAAACAACTAAACAAAGTTTCCGAAATAGACATTTAAAGCCGAAACAGAATTTCGAAGGACAGTCTTGATTTGGTTTGTATCTTTATAGTTACCACACATAATTTTACTTTATTGAATTTCAACGGTTGAACTCCCATGGTTAATGATATCGACCTACTTATTGACCTTTACTTGACTCGCTTTAGTATAAGAGTCACTTCATGTTATTTCAGGGCTGTGTATTTAACATGCGTTTTAAGTTTTTTAGCATTCGGGTTCTAGTCATTTTTCATTACCTGTAATAAACATTACATACAGGTCACGCTTGCCCAAAAGGCTTAAGAGCAGAATGTTCAAGACAGCCTTGCTTGTTGTCACAAAACCTCTGAGTCAGCTTCGAGCAATCATTCCTGAGTATCTCTCAGAGCTGAACAGAGTGACTTCGACAACTGCATACATCCATATACAGCCAGAGGGCAGTGGGAAAAACGCACAGTCTGTCAACTATGACTTAGTGAGGGTACCTTTTACAACTGAAGTAAGAAACATAGTGAAGGCTTTCTATTCTTCTTCTTCGAAAACCTGCAGCCATCTTGACATTTATGTACTCGTAGGGCATTTGACAAATGGAGATGTGAAATTAAAAAAATACAACTTCAAGCAACCATGTGACGTTGTTTTAATTGATAAAAAAGTTGCTGATGATGAGTCATCCATGTTTGTACAGTCTTTGTCAAAGTTATTCAGTGTTGTTGATGGTGCGAAGTTGCAGTACATTGAAACCCAGGAAGGATACCCTGATGGGAAAAAAGCCAGACTGGATGTTTCAGCACAGGTGAGCCAAAGTATCATACAGCTAGTGTTGAATTGCATTCAACAGCAGCATACATACTGTGGAATCTTGTTATTTCGTAGTTGCGAATAACATTTCAAACAACAAGTGTCCAGGTAATTTTAATAAGACTTTATGTTGAATTACATGTTTAGACAATTACATTGTGTTTATTGTTATAAAAAAACTAGTTTCATTCATCGTTTTATTTTATACACATTTTAAACTGCTATAAAGTTCAACAAGTTCGCCAAAACCCTTAAAACAATGGAAACACAATTAACACTGCAATGAATAAAAAACATCAAATTTCTAATGTAAAAGTGGAGGAAAAAATCAATACTGGAACTAAACTTTGAAAAAGCAAGGAATTCATTTTAACAGTGTATAAATTAGTGGTGATCTAGTGAAGTAACATAAAGTGCAAAAGTATAAGCTCATATTTGTACTTCATTCTGTGTCATAAATATAACTGTCAATTCATTTTTTTAGCTCGGCTATTATGACATATATTTAGTGGGTGTTTCCTTCTCACCCCGACGTCGGCGTGAGCGTTAGCGTGAACTTCGGAATGTTAAAGTTTGCGTACCACCTCAAATATTTTTTATGTCCCTTGACATATTGCTTTTATATTTTGCATACTTCTTTACCAACATGAACCCAACCTATAAACAAGAGAAGACAACTAGTCTATACTGTATCAAGCATTTTGTAAGAATTATGGCCCTTTTTAGTCACTTAGAATATGCATATTATTGATAAATCTATGTTAAAGTTTGCATACCACCTTAAATATTCTATGTACCTTGACATATTGCTTTCATTTTTGCATACTTCTTAACCAACATGACCCCAATATATAAACAAGAGCAGACAACTATATCAAGCATTTTGTAAGAATTATGGCCCTTTTCCACTTAGAACAGGCATATTATTGATGAATCTAATTTCAAGTTTGCGTACCACCTCAAATATTTTTTATGTACCGTGTCATATTGCTTTTATATTTTGCATACTTCTTTACCAACATGACCCCAATCTTTAAACAAGAGCAGACAACTGTATCATTCATTTTGTAAGAATTATGTTCCCTTTTTACACTTAGAAAATTGAAAATTTGGTTTAGTTTTGTGTATAGGTTCACTTTATTCCTTAAGTATCAAAGCTATTGCTTTCATACTTGCAACACTTACTAACCGTCATAAGGAAACTGTGCAGGCAAATTTATGTAACACTGACTGGCATTTTGAAAGAATTATGGCCCCTTTTATACTAAGATAATTTAACATTTGGTAAAGTTGTGTGTCTTGGTCCATTTTACTCCTAAAGTATCATAGCTATTGCTTTCAGACTTGGAAAACTCGCTAATTATTGTAAGGGGACTGTACAAGGCAAGTTGCATAACATAATGGTTGGCATTTTAACGGAATTATGGCCCTTTTTTGTCTTAGTAACTTTGAATATTTTGTTAATTTTGTGTTTAGATCCACTTTACTTCTAAAGTATCAAGGCTATTGCTTTCAAACTTCAAATACAAACTTCAAATACTTTCTAACTATCATGATGGTACTCTACCTGGCAAGTTGAATTTGACCTTGACATTTGAATGACCCTGACTCTCAAGGTCAAATTAATAATTTTTGCTTAAATTGCCATAACTTCTTTATTTATGATCAGATTTCATTCATACTTTGATTTATTAGTATTTCTCCACATTTTCCCCATTATTGAAAGTTCATGTAATAAATGACCAAACACCCACATTATACCCCCCTCTCCCCCCCCCCCCCCACCCCACCCCCATCCAAAAAGATTTTTTTTAAACATGTTTAAAAAACACAAATATGTATTTTTTTCTTTTTGAAGAACCGTCGAACCATCCCACCCAAGCTAGTGCTATCAAACTTGAAATAAAATCTTATTACTTTGTTTTATGTCTTTACAAATATTCAAAAGATTGTGGAAAATATACCTGAACTCAGAATCATCTATAATGTACCACTTCCAGTTAGAATAATATGACTATATTACCTTTACCTTATTGAATATGAACAATATCCCCATGATGGCTTACGTTATACTGTCAAGCACTCAAATAGTTGAGCGCGCTGTCTTCTGACAGCTCTTGTTTTAGCCTCACTATAGCCAAGTTCCATCTCAAGCTCTTGATGATTAAAACATCTTTCAACCAGTCAATTTAAAGTATATGTTTTCAGTTCTATGCATCAAGTGCACTTAAATATCAGAATTAAAAAAAAATATTATTATTGATTCATGTTCAGGCCCTGAAATGTTTGTTTTTATGAATATTTATTGACAGGAATTTGCCAACAAACTAGTGAAGCAGTACAGCCACACTGTTGTGGGAGGGACCTATGACAGACTGCACGTGGGTCATAAGCTACTGCTTACAGAGGCCTGCATGCTGTCCACTGGCAAACTGACCGTAGGAGTGACCACTGGACCCATGGTGATGAGTGAGTCTAATGGAACTGGCAAACATGATTGAATGAAGTTAAACTCTGTGTTTTATGAATGAATGAAATTCATATGATCTGTTCTGTGTAAACAGGTTTTAATGCATGTTTTGTAAGTATCGTTCCAGATTAGCTTGTGCACAGGCTACTTGGGGAGGACACTTAGTCTTTGTTTATATTTTCTGTAAAATAAAAGTTGTTTCTTAGCAATGGCTTATGTGGTAGGACACTATACAAATATGTCTTAAACCCCATTTTCCCAGGGGCACATATTATTTGGAAAGTTTTAAAGTAAATGTTATTGGATTCATTCCAACTTTATTTAAGTGTCAACTGTGATAATCACATTATAAAATAGGTTTTGATATGTAAAAAATTGTTGATTTACTTAGTTATGTATATTGATTTCAGACTTGCACATGCATAAAAATGATATCCATTTTTTTGTCAGAATACATGGTTTTACTTAATCTTTACTAACCTATTTTTCTTTTAGCTTAACTTTTGTTTTGTTCTGAGTACGTGATTAAGAATTGACTTTCCATAAAATAAAAATAGTATGAACAATTATCAAGACTGTTTTTTTTTTATTACACAGAGAAGGTTCTACATGAGATTATGCAGCCTGTAAATGAACGAATATCGATTGTTCGAGAGTTCCTAACAGATGTTAAGCCTGGACTAGACTACAGGCTGTTCTCGATAACAGACGGGTTTGGCCCAACTGTGGCCCGCAGCCCGGATTATGACCCAAAGGAAGATGCTGGCATGGGTTTGATTGTTCTCAGTCAGGAGACGATTAAAGGAGGAGAAATGATCAATGCTGAGAGAGAGAAGGAGGTAGCCAAAAATTGAACCTCATTATACATCACCCTTGCTATGGGAAAACCGGGCTTAATGCATGTGTGTAAAGTGTTGACCTAGATTAGGCTTTGCAGTTTGCACAGCCCAATCAGGAATAACACTTTATGTTTACTGTTTTTTTTGGGTTTAAAGTCTCTTCGGGGCAAAAATCCATTTATTTAAAAAAATGTTCCTGATTAGTCTGTGCAGCTTTACATTTGCTCACATGGGACGACTCTTTATTCACATGCGTTTAACTCTGTTTGCCCAGAGAAAGGCTCTATTTTTTCCTGAACTTGTTTTTTGAAGCAGTTGTGTGCTAAGAATGAACATATGCTGTGCAGAGGCAGCCTGCTTTTTGACATGTAGGTCTGGTGTTCATGCCTGTCACAGATCTTTCAAATGGCATCAAGTAGTGGTTCTACTCAGAAATCAGACTTGAGAATGTGTATAAGCCTATTGCTTGGGATAAAATTAGGCTTCAGTGACTGTTTGCATTGTAATGTTAATGTACTGTTTCGAGTAGTGTATTGCTTTAAGTGAAAGTTGTCCTTACTAATATGTAAAAATCTTCAAAGAACACAATTGATTTAGAGTTTTTAGCTCTGATTGCTCAGGTGAGCTTTTGTGACGGGTCTTTGTTCGTCATCTGTCCGTTTGTCAACATTTGTTCGTAAACACTCTAGAGGCCACAATTTATTGTACTATCTTCATAAAACTTGGTCAGAAGCTTTGTCCCAATGAAATCTCGAACGAGTTCGAAACTGGGTTGTGCCTGGTCAAAAACTAGGTCACTAGGTCAAAAAAAAGAAAAAACTTGTAAACACTGTAGAAGTCACATTTCATGCCAATTCTTCATGTAACTTTGTCAAAATGTTTGTCTTAATGATATGTTGGTTGAGTTCAAAAGTGGTTCCGGTCGGTTGAAAAACATGGCCGCTAGTGGGCGGGGCAGTTTTCCTTATTTGGCTATAGAGAAACCTTGTAAACACTCTAGATGTCACAATTTTTGCCCAATCATCATGAAAGTTGGTCAAAACATTGGTTTTGATATCTCGGACGAGTTCAAAAGTGATCCAGATCGGTGAAAAATCATGGCCGCCAGTGGGCGGGGCATTTTTCTCTATATGTATATATTGAAAACATGTGAACACTCTAGAAGCCACATTTTTGGCCCAATTTTCATGAAATTTGATCAGAACATTTGTTTCCTTGATATGAGAGTTGAGATCGGAAATGGTTCCGGTCCGTTGAAAACCATGGTTGCCAGGGGGACGGGGCAGTTTTCCTTATATTTATATAGTAAAAAACTTGTAAACAATCATGAATTAAGGTCATGTAACATGCGAGGCAACTCTTCTAAATATTGCATTTAAGTTTACAGTAGTTACTCCCCTTTGACTATTAATGTTTTCATAATAATACAGTGTAGTTGTGTGTATCATTTATGTGTTAATTGTTATTCGAGGTTCGATGTTTTTTTTATCTCACCTGATAGCTCACCTTATATGATTTATAATGGCATACATAATTGGTTATATGTGTGTTGAGGGCCTACCACGACTAGATGTTCACACCATTGAGCTGCTAGAGGACACGTGTCACTCCAAGTATGAGGAAGAGAAGGTCAGCTCCTCATCACTACGGAAACGGTTGCTAGGGACTCTACTACACCCTGTACAGGTCAGTACTAAGAAGAGAATGTTAGCTCCTCATTGCTATGAAACTGTTGCTAGGGACTTAACTACATCCTGTACAGTTAAGTACAATGAAGAGAAATCAGCTCGTCATTGATATGGAAAAGGTTGATAGGGACTCAACTACGCCCTGTACAGGTCAGTAGTAGGTAGAGAGAGTCAGCTTATCACTATGGAAATGGTTGCTAGGGTGTCTAAAAAGTCTATTACAACCTGTACAAATTAGTATGAGGGAGAGTCAGTTCCTCATTGCTGTGGGAACAGTTACTAGTGGGTCTATTACAGTCTGTACAGGTGAGTACAAGGAAGAGAAGGTCAGCGCCTCGTTGTTATGGAAACAGTTTCTATGAACTCTACTACATACTGTACAGGTGTGTATGCTTAGGAAGAGTCAAAGTAGGTAAAAATTGACATCCAAAATTCATCTTTGTCCTGTTGTGTTTTACGTACTCATATTTGGAGGCTTTTAAAACCTCAATACCATAATTTCTCTTAGCTTTCGGACACTCTTAGTATTCATTAAGCCTTTTTTAAGCAAAAATAATAATTTTGTGTGACTCTTAATTTTCGGATGTACAGGTTTTCATCCCTAATTAATGTCTCTTAATTTTTGTACAGTATATTTTACAGCGCTATTCTACAGAATTGGACCCTGTTTTTTGCTTATCTTGTGACTTCTATCATGGATTTTTACAATCAGATTTAGGTCATAAAACCTGGTATATGCATGCCTGAAGACAATTGACCATTAATACATTCGCGTAATTGGGTAAATTACCATGTACATTTATACCGGTAAAAAACTATGTTTTCACCCAACAGCATTTTAAACAGTTTCTTCCTATTAAGCAAGCAGAATGTTATATGTTTTTACTTTTTTTTGTTTTATATAATTTCAGGCAAGACTTACCGAAGCTCTGAATTTGTATTTATTTTTTTAAAGCAGAAAAAGAAGAGTAAACCGCAATAAAATTATTATACATGGATTTATTGCTTTTATTTCAATATAATTATAATTTTCGAACTCCTTAATTTTTGTCTATACATTTTTGGATACCTGTAATTTTTGAATATTTTTTATCTAAATTTTCTAAAACTTAGAGTAATTACAGTACCTGTGTAAAACTAAAATGTTGATAGATATCTGTTATTATTGTGCAAAAACTTCCATGTAGTAACCCTACCTTTGGAATTGTTTTACCCAAAAATAAAATAGCATTTGTAACCAGAAAAGCAAAAAAATATTACTTATTATTTTTCATTCAGGTCAAGTCCCACCTTGCTGTACACCCTTATGTCATTGGTCTAACAGGTGGAATCGCTTGCGGGAAATCTTCTGTCTGCCAACGACTTCAGGGCCTTGGGGCTAAAATTGTAGACTGTGATAAACTAGGTACAGTGTACTGTATAACCCTGGTTTTAATTTTTTAGCTACATCAAGGCACATATGTGAGCTTTTCAGGTGCTTATTTTCTTCAAATTGACATGCACAAGTTGTTTACATTATGTTAAGGAAAATAACTTTTTTTGAAGTTGTCCTGAACTATTATAGTGAAGTTCTTGATTTGAAAAGAGTTGTTGATACACCACAAACTGATGGTGTGACGTGCTTCTTTGACTAAACCAGTGTTATGAACGTTTTCCACAGAATGAGTTAACAGTGATGCTTCAACATTTAATCTCCTATCCCTCTCGATTTTGTCTGTTACATACAGAATGTTTCGCTCTTGTTGTGTGTATTCACTATAGATTGATTTCCTGTAAGTCGTGAATTTTATAATGAAAGTGTCCATTGCGGAAAATTGTGAAAGCTATGAGCTTCAGATGATATACCATTATTTCTTGTAGATTTGTCATAAGAAATTTATTTAAAATACTTTTGTTATGGATTGTTTTGCCAGTATTCATTCATTTTTTATGCTCCTGATCATATGATCTGTTTGTCCTTCTGTCTTCATGTGTGTCCATCAAGCTACTTTGCAAAGTAAAAGAACTACAACTCTTTTGCCCATATCTAAGGATATAAGACCCCTTTGCTCTCTAAGACTGGTTCTCAGTTTCTTTTATGGAGCCTAATTCTCGGAGTTTGTTTTGTCTAATTCAATAAAAGCATAAACTTGCTTGTTTTCCCATATTTTGAATCCCAGGATCGCAACTTTGGGTCAAAATAATACTTTGTTGGCTTTCAGTACTTGTTTGCATGTTTCTCTTTACCTCGATTAATTGCCACTTCATTCTCTCTCCCCAGGTCATAAAGCCTATGTAAAAGGGACACCAGGGTTTGAGCGGGTGGTTGAGGCATTTGGTCCGTCAGTTGTTGGCGAGGATGGGGAGATCCATAGACCCACCCTTGGGAAAATTGTCTTCGGAGACAAGGTCTGTGGCTTCATAATGCAAAATAAAGATTTTGTTTGGAAGCTTGTCTGATTGAAGTCATAATATTTAGATCTTAGTGGAATAATGAGTGTGTCCTCTACGTAATTTCAAATTTATTTTACTTTTAACCAAATTGACATCTTCCATGTTTTTTTTATTTGCACATAATTTCTATTACGGTAAGTATAAATATTTTTACTTACCATTCAATTACATTACTTTGTAAGTTAATATATATATTGATTAAGTAAGTATTTAAGAATCAAGACATATGTTCTCTGAATGGTTAAACTACCAGAAATAATTGTAACATAAGATTGCACCTGTATTTTGAAATTTATAACATTGAGTTATGAGGACTTCCAAGATTTTCTTCGTAGGGTATACACTTTCTTAGCAAACAAACTTGTGTTCAATGTGGTATTATGTAGGCGGAGCTGGAAAGGTTGAATGCCATTGTGTGGCCAGAGATAGCCAGACTGGTTGGTGAACAGATCCAGCAATACAAACAGGGTGAGTGGTCTGCCACACTGATATTGTCTCAATACAGTTAAATTGTGTACTTCTTAATGATGAGTTGTATTTTGTCTATTGTATACACAACGTACAAGCTTACAAATGGAGATGTGCATCATATTTTTCCTAGTGTCACCTTTTTATGCTCCCCGAAAATTTTCGGGGAGCATATAGTTGCCAGTTTGTCCTTACTTCCTTACTTCCGTCACACTTTTGTTACAGTTTCTCATAGCACCTTCAATACTTTACTGATCTCTTTGATATTTGGCATGTAGGTACCTTGCATGGACCTCTACCTTTTGATGAGGTTTGAGGTCACTAGGGTCAAGGTCACCGAGGCTAATAATAGATTTTTTCCGTCACACTTTTGTTACAGTTTCTCATACCACCTTCAATACTTTACCGATCTCTTTCATATTTGGTATTTAGGTACCTTGAATGGACCTCTACCTTTTGGTGAGGTTTGAGGTCACTGAGGTCAAGGTCACTGAGGCTAATAATATATTTTTCGTCACACTTTTGTTGCAGTTTCTCATAGCACCTTCAATACTTTACCGATCTCTTTCATACTTGGCATGTAGCTACCTTGCATGGACCTCTACCTTTTGATGAGGTTTGAGGTCACTGGGGTCAAGGTCACCAAGGCTAATAATAGATTTTTCTGTCACAGTTTTGTTACAGTTTCTCGTAACACCTTTAATACTTTACCGATCTCTTTCATATTTTGCATGTATGTACATTGCATGGATCTCTCTACCTTTTGATGAGATTTGAGGTCACAGGGGTCAAGGGCAAGGTCACTGAGGCTAATAATAGATTTTTTTGTCATGCTTTTGTTACAGTTTCTCATAGCACCTTCAATACTTTACCGATCTCTTTCATATTTGGCATGTAGGTACCTTGCATGGACTTCTACTTTTTGATGAGGTCACTGGGGTCAAGGTAAAGGTCACCGAGGCTAATAATAGATTTTCTGTCAATCTTTTGTTACTTAACCGATCTCTTACATATTTGCCATGTAGGTACCTTCCATGGACCTCTACCTTTTGATGAGGTTTGAGGTCACTGGGCTCAAGGTAACAGAGGCTATTAATATATTTTCCGTCACGCTTTTGTAACAGTTTCTCATAGCACCTTCAATACTTTACCGATCACTTTCATATTTGGCATGTAGGTACCTTGCATGGGCCTCTAACTTTTGATGAGGTTTGAGGTCACTGGGGTCAAGGTCACCGAGGCTAATAAAGTATTTTTTTAGGTGGTTATTAACACATAGATTGACAAAGCGCATCATCGGCGAGCATCCATCAGTTTTACTGATATTCTTGTTTTTATGTATGCTAAACTGTAACAAAATAAAGGCAAATCATTTATTTATCAGCCAGTATACAAATCACAAATTATTGTATCAATGGCAACGCTTGTTGTAAATTTTCATCAAATTGCGACAACAAACAATTGTAATAATTTGCTGCCCAAAATGTTGAAATGTGTTTATCGTCACAAGACTTATTTTTTGTTACATTTGCAGTTACAGGGCAGGTACCTGTTGACAAGCATCCCTTTAGCTTGCTAGACCAACTGCTATCATCCCAATCTATGCAGTCAGTGTGTTTTGATTTGCAGAGGGGACAGAGGTAGTGGTCCTGGATGCTGCTATTCTACTAGAAGCAAGCTGGGACCACATGTGTCACGAAGTGTGGACCACCATTGTTCCCAGGGATGAGGTAATGCAAACAGGGTCTTAGTAAGATGGGTGTCTGATTGGGTATAGGATCTGAGTGTTATGATGGTCTGATTGGGATCGGGCTCTGATTGGTATAGGGGTCTGAGTGGGATGGGATCTGATTGGGATGGGATCGGATTGGGATGGGATCTGATTGGGATAGGGGTCTGATTGGTATAGTGGTCTGAGTAGGATTGGGTCTGATCAGGATAGGGATCTGATTGGTATAGGAGTCTGAGTGGAATGGGGTCTGATTGGGATAGGGTTCTGATTGGTATAGTGGTCTGAGTAGGATTGGGTCTGATCAGGATAGGAATCTTATTGGTATAGGAGTCTGAGTGGAATGGGGTCTGGTTGGGATAGGGTTCTGATTGGCATAGGGGTCTGAGTGGGATTGGGTCTGATTGGGATAGGGATCTGATTGGGCTTTGGTTCTGATTGGTATAGGGGACTGGTTGCAATTGGGGGTCTGAGTGCAGGCTGTCAAGCGGTCATACTTTTTCCTACTATTTCCTACTTTTTCATCAGGATCCTACTTTTTCCTATTTTTTTTACCAAATCTTCCTACTATTCCTACTTTTTCATTTTCAATGGAGAATTATTTTTTTTTTAAGAGTTTATTTAGTAAACTTGCAGGATGAATGAATCTATGGCATGACTGTATCCCTGTTAATATGCATTCATCTAGATGAGACCTGACAACCCATGCTGACTGTCTGCTAGCACCTCTTCAAGTTTTTTTTGAAGTAACAAGAGTGCCTTGTTTACTTCCTTAGCATTTGTACACTGCAGACTTCACTACCTTACACAGTTCCCAGTGATGCAAGAGCTGAGGGAACCCATTGTTTATTCCAGTTTTATTTTGTTTCCATTGACAACAATTTGACCAAACCTTATGCATGTTTACATGATATTGCTGTTTGGAATGTAGAGATATAGAGATACATGTATTGTATGAGTGGTTATGTAATATGGAATTTATTACACAAGTTATTGGAAAAAAGATAAAACTGATGCTTTGCCGAGTTTTCATCATTTACAAATATAATGTAATAAATTCTATATTACATGACAACGGATATGATGTTCTATTGATATCATAAGTACATCATGTTTAGTAATTAAAGATAAATGCACAGAGCCTAAATGCCCTGATACATTTTTATGCTCCCGGTAGGGTGGCATATTGCAGTTGTACTGTCAGTCCGTTTGTCTGTCTGTCTGTGTGTGTGTGTCCGTCCGAAAACTTTAATATGGGCCATAACTTTTGCAATATTGAAGATAGCAACTTGATATTTGGCATGCATGTGTATCTCATGAAGCTGCACATTTTGAGTGGTGAAAGGTGAAGGTCATCCTTCAAGGTCAAAAGTTAAAAAATACAATCCAAGGGAAGTAATAAGCTTTAAAAGGGAGATAATTTCTAAACCTGCCAAATGATATATTGAAATTTTATTTTAAAGCTGCGCAATAGTGGGCATTGTGTTTCGGACAAACACAATTCTTGTCTAATGATGCCATAGCTAGTGAGGTAACTTCAAGGTGTTAAAGCGAAGTATTAAAATTATTAAACGGCATTATTACACTCCCGCAAAGTCATCAATAATGTAAAAGCCATTATTTGAAACTGGAATAAACAATGTAGTGCAACTGTTTCATTGCCCAATCAATGCTGTCATAAAATATGTCAGGTTATAAGGTCCTATCTCCAGTTGCATAATCTGCTCTGCAATGACCAGTCATTTTGAATGTAACTTAAGTCATTATAACTGCACCCTATTGTCAATTTAAAGGTTTCACAATGTAGCTGTAGCAGAGCGTTTACACTGCTTTATATACTAGTATTAATCTTGTACAACAAGTTGGTGTATCACTAAATAAATTTGGTCTTCTGCTTAAGGATATAACATGCACAATATAATTACCATTTTTATATCGATACACAGAAGACCTCTAACCACTTATTTGATGATACACCAAAATGAACAGCATCTAATTACATGTATACTTCTTTATCAGGGTAGCTTTGCTTGAAACTTAATTATCATAGATACACTATAAGTGCTAAAATTCCTAGTGGGAAAACAAAGTTAAACCCTTCATGGATGGAGAAGTTGGACAACAGTGGAAAAACACTGGGATCATGGTGCAAGAGAGATACCGGCAATGAGTTTGCAAGATATTGTACTGTCTGAATGAAGTCCATCTTGTAGTAATTCTGGTGCTAATCAACTTATAAGTCATGCAGATGGATAAAAACACAAGGAAAACATGAAATACATGCATGATAATTCACAAAAGCGTTTGTTTGGAAGTGCCCAAAAGCCAAGCAGCTCTCAGGGTTGTGGGGATAAATCTATCTGTATGCAAGTACATCCATCACACAAGGAACAGGTACAAAAGGCTGAAATCTTCTGGGCCCTTAAGGTAGCTTCAAGTGGGTATCCATACAGAACATATGATGGCACTCCTGCTCTGTTTCAAGCTATGTTTCCTGGACCTGTGTCTAAAAAATAAGTATTATGTATTCCTACTTTTGAGGGAAAAGTTCCTACTTTTTCCTACTTTTTTCCTACTTTTCTTGCAAAAGTAGTTCCTATTTTTTCCTACTTTTTGAAAAAAGGTCACTTGACAGCCTGTGAGTGGAATGGGGGTCTGATATGGATCAGATTGGAATGGGGGTCAGATTGGGATGGGAGTCATATGGGGATGGGAGCTGGGATAGGGATAGGGGTCAGATTGGGATGGGGGTAAGACGGGGATTGGGACTTGGATTGGGATGTGGGTCAGACTGGGATGGGGGTCAGATGGGGATAGAGTCTGATTGGGATTGGGGTTCTGAGTGGGATGGGAGTCTGAGTGGGATGGGGATCTGATTGGGATTAGGGGTCTGATTAGGATGGGGATTAGATTTGGATAGAGGGTCTGAGTGGGATTTCGGTCATATTTGGATGGAAGTCTGATTGGGATAGGGTTTGATGTGGATGGGGGTCTGATTGGGATGGAGATCTAATTGGGATATGTGTCTGGGGTCTGATTGGGATGGGGATCTCATTGAGATGGGAGTCTGATTGGGACGGGTATCTGATTTGCACTGGGATCTGATTAAGATGGGGGTCTGAGTGCGACAGGAATCTGAGTGGGATGGGGGTCTAATTGGGACGGAAATATAATTGGGATAGGGGTCTGGGGTCTGATTGGGATGGGGATCTGATTTAGTTGGGGATCTGATTGGGATTTCGGTCTGATTGGTTGAGAGGTTTGGTTGGAATTGGGATCTGATTGGGATGGGGGTCTGATTAGGATGGGGGACTGATTGGGATTTTGATCTGTTTGGATGGGGCTCTGATTTGGATGGGGTCTGAGTGGGATGGGGATTTGATTGGGATGGGGCTCTGTTTTAGATGGGGGTCTGATTGGGAGTAGTGTCTGAGTGGGATGGGACTCTGTTTTGGATCGGGGTCTGATTGGAACGGGGTCTGATTGGGATGGGACTCTGTTTTGGATTGGGGTCTGATTGGGATGCGGGTCTGATTGGGATGGTGATCTGATTAAAATGGAGACTGATTGGGATGGTGGCCTGATTGGATAAGTGTCTGAGAGGAATGGGATCTGAGTAGGATTGGGATTTGAATGGGATGATGGTCTGATTAGGATAGGGGTCTGATTAGGAGGGGGTCTGATTGGGATGGAGATCTGATAAAGATTGGAAAGGTTTCTGCGTGGGATTTTTCTCCCAAAATTTCCCATTTTAATGTTGTAACACAATCCTGCAAACGGATGTATTTTTTACAATTGGGCACTCTTATTACGGTTATGTTTTCGATTGTCTGTGATTCTCTGGAAAATACTAAGATCTTCCATATATGCGTTGCGTTTCGCTCCATGAAGCGTTCTACTGCAAGCATGTCAATAACTGTTATGATCGCATTTCTGTAGGTCATACAGCGTCTGGTTGACCGGAACAAGCTCACAACGGAGGCGGCCACGCAGCGACTGAACGCGCAGATCTCCAACACAGAGCGGGTGTCGAGAGCAAACGTTGTGTTGTGTACGCTATGGGAATACGAATATACACAGCAACAGGTAGGTGTGACGTGAACTTGTAAAGGCATGGGAGTATTAATATAAGAGCAGCAGTTTTTTGTGACGTCACTATTGAAGAACAAACATGCGCATTATCAGGAAGGCGTGACTTCATCTTGTGTAAGTTATAAGAGTGAGAATACATATGTATATCAAAGAAAAGTAGTTGTTACGTCCTCTTGTATGCGCCTTGGGAGCAAAAATATACCCAACACAATTAGATGTGACGTCATCTTGTGTATGCGAGGTGAGACGTGATCTTTAGCACATCATGGGAGTACGAATATAGCGCCAGCAGGTATGTGTTACGTCGTATTTGTCATGTCGTGGATGTACCAATCTACGCAACATCAGGTTGATGTGACGTCATCTTATGTACGCTATCAGAATACAAATATACCCAACTCTAGGGTAGGTAAGTTGTCATTTTTTACGCTTTTTAGCCGGATTTTTTTCGAAAAAATCTCGGCTTATAGATTGATGTTGTCGGGCGGGGCGGGCGGGCGGGGGGGCGGGCGGGCGGGCGGGCGGCGTGCTCGAAAATGTTAAAGTTCTTATTTCATGGTATAACTTTGGTATGCTTGGACCTAGAGTCTTCAAACTTGACATGAAGGTTGGCCAGGATTAACAGATGACCACTGGTCATTTCAAGGTCATTCATTTGAAGGTCAAGGTCACTGTGACCTTCAATATAAAAAATGTTAAAGTTGTTATAACTTTGGTATGCTTGGACCTAGAGTCTTGAAACTTGACATGAAGGTTGGCCATAACTAGTTAGTAACCACTGGTCATTTCAAGGTCATTCATTTGAAGGTCAAGGTCACTGTGACCTTGAATGTAAAAATGTTAAAGTTCTTATTTCATGGTATAACTTTTGTATGCTTGGACCTAGAGTCTTCAAACTTGACATGAAGGTTGGCCAGGATTAACAGATGACCACTGGTCATTTCAAGGTCATTCATTTGAAGGTGAAGGTCACTGTGACCTTCAATATAAAAATGTTAAAGTTGTTATAACTTTGGTATGCTTGGACCTAGAGTCTTGAAACTTGACATGAAGGTTGGCCAGAACTAGTAAGTAACCACTGGACATTTCAAGGTCATTCATTTGAAGGTCAAGGTCACTGTGACCTTGAATGTAAAAATGTTAAAGTTGTTATAACTTTGGTATGCTTGGACCTAGAGTCTTGAAACTTTACATGAAGGTTGGCCAGAACTAGTAAGTAACCACTGGACATTTCAAGGTCATTCATTTGAAGGTCAAGGTCACTGTGACCTTGAATGTAAAAATGTTAAAGTTCTTATTTCATGTTATAACTTTGGTATGCTTGTACCTAGAGTCTTCAAACTTGAAATAAAGATTGGCCAGTACTAGAAGATGACCACTGGTCATTTCAATGTCATTCATTTGAAGGTCAAGGTCACTGTGACCTTAAATGTTAAAATGTTAAAATTGTTATAACTTTGGTATGCTTGGACATAGAGTCTTCAAACTTGACATGAAGGTTTGCAAGCACACTTAGATGACCACTGGTCATTTCAAGGTCATTCATTCTAAGGTCAAGGTCACTGTGACCTTGAATGTAAAAATGTTAAAGTTCTTATAACTTTGGTAGGTAAAAATGTTAAAGTTCTTATTCCATGTTATAACTTTGGTATGCTTGTACCTAGAGTCTTCAAACTTGACATAAAGGTTGGCCAGTACTAGAAGATCACCACTGCTCATTTCAATGTCATTCATTTGAAGGTCAAGGTCACTGTGACCTTCAATGTTAAAATGTTAAAATTGTTATAACTTTGGTATGCTTGGACCTAGAATCTCAAACTTGACGTAAAGGTTTGCAAGCACACTTAGATGACCACTGGTCATTTCAAGGTCATTCATTTGAAGGTCGAGGTCACTGTGACCTTGGATGTAAATATGTTAAAGTTGTTAATATTTTGGTATGCTTAGACCTAGAGTCTTCAAACTTGATATGAAGGTTGGCCAGAACTAGTAGATGACCACTGGTCATTTTAAGGTCAAGGTCACCGTGACCTTGAATGTAAAAATGTTAAAAAATAAAAAATTGAGATCAAACTTTCCTAATTGTCAATTCAAGTTCATATTTGTGACCTTAAATTTTATTGTTGTTCATGTATATGCATGCATTCAAAACATAACACAAGGTTTGCTCATGCCTTGAAAAGTACTTACATTTCATTTTGACCTTTGAACAATATTTCAGTAATTTAAGTATTGCATTGACAAAAACACGAAAGGTACTTTCCTGTCATTTAAATCAAAAATCCGGCTTCAATGCGGTCATCTCCGACCGCGGAACTCTTGTAAAGTACATGTACAAATATAAGAAAGGCGTGACGTCATCATTAGCACGCACCACTTCATTAAATATCATTATCGTATCAGTATTGCTACCTTCATTGTCAAAGTCAACCTTGCCACTCCCTTCAATACCAATATCATATTGTCGGTAAATGTTTAGAGGATACCAGTGAACAATAACGTGATCGTTTTACTATAGCTCGAATGAAATTATAAGTTCATGCCTTGTGGCCAAGCTTTTGAACTACTTTTGGATTTTTTCTAATAAAAGGTAAATAACGTCATAGTCAGTTAAATTGCTTTAAGTTTAAAAGCAAAGAAAATAAATAATTTAGCTACACCGACGCAGAATCAAACCATCTATTTTTCGACAAGAGCGATGAATCATATGACGTATTGTTAATGACGTTTAAATACCCGAAATGCAATGGTATTTTCATCTTGTATACCCTTTTATACTTGTGTTTAATTTTTAAATGACGCTCACTTTCCAATCATATCAGTAAGAAAGTGTTAAGCGTTTGTTTTGTATTAATATTCGCTTTATGTTTCGACTTTACTCGCTACAAAATTTCTTCGCAGGAGCTGTATTTTTTTACCCCGCAAAGAAATTCCCTAGCGGGTAAATACGTGATACAGTGCGAATATTAAAACAAAAAAAAACGTTTATCACTTTTTTGCTGATATGGCTGGAAAGTGAGCGATATTAAACAAATAATAATAGTTATTAAGGGTATAAACGGCGAAAAATAAGTGCCTCGGTATGGATGTTGCCATCTTGACTACCTTTACATCATCACGAGATTACCTCTCCAGAGTACGATGCCTTATAACCTGCGCTTATACTGCGCGTAATTGTGTTGTAGGTAGAACGGGCCTGGGCGTTGTTGAAACAGCGGTTGCCTATCCAGGGCAAATCCTCTAGTGCTAAGTCAAACATGTAGAGGCGGTGGTGGCGGAAGACGTCATCAAGAAGGGAGCGCGCCCTGCACCAAGTTCAGCATGCACACTCGGGGTAGGCGTAAAACGTCACCGCAAAGTGAAAGCACCATTTTACTTGTCTAGAGTGTAAACAACAAAACATTCATGGCGCACATAGCGCGAATTGTGATTTCAGAGCAGGGTTTTTAAGTGGCTTTGTTACCGCTTAACTCACGCTTTATGATTTCAGTTAAAATTTACAATGCTTGCTCTGAGGTCACTGATGTACTTGTATTACAGGTATGACATCTGCCATGCGATCGGGAGTCCGTTACTTCGAAACCTACCCGAGATGTGTTAGGACGATTTTGTATTTAAAGCCAAAATCTTGCAGTTATAATAAGCCTCCGAATTTTGACGCATTCTAGTTGTATTTGATTTGATTATACATGTACTTCATTAAACTGAATTAAACTCGTTGATTTACATTTAGAAATCAAATCTTCAGCTTGTTTAACAGTTAATAACTTTTTTCTCTGTTTTACTATATGTTTGTTAACGTCACAAATCTATGTTAATATATTTATTATGATGCAATAAATATCGAATAACATTTCTTAATATAGCTATATTTATGCGGCGATGCGTTTTATGTCCGTAAATCCCTTCAAATCTTTGTGACAGATAATGGTAAAATATATATTTTTAAATGTGATATTGATCGGTCAAATGTAAGAGCAAATAAAGTTTAAAATAATTAACAAACTTTATAGTGACAAAAAGGTAGGAACTTGATTAAACATTTTCTATCGTTAACATACGCAAACATCTGTTTTTATTCATTTGGGCTGTACACGGTTAAAAGTGAAATCAATTTACGGTGTCTGGGGTGTTGTAGCAGTAAAGTGAATTATTAAATCCGCGTCGTTACTTTGTTCACTTTGTTTAGTTATATACTGCTTCGTACTCGTTTGTGCTCATTGTTTGAAGAATAAAATTTAACTTGCATGTCTGTTTGTAAATTGATAACATAGAAAAGGTAACATTTGTAAATATTCGTTATTTGTTTTTTTACCCCCTTGTCTAACAATTTTTCTGCAACTCTCGTCCCGGACTCTTTAGCCTTAGTTTATAAAGCAACTCTTTCAACTGACTCCTTAGTCTTAGCTTTCTTCAGCAACTTTTTCTGCTGACTCCCTAGTCTAACAACCGACTCCATAGTCTTAGCTTTTTTCAGATACTCTTACAACTGACTACCTAGTCTTAGCTGTCTTCATCAACTCCCTAGTCTAAGCTTTCTTCAGCACCTCTTATATCTGACCCCCTAATCTTAGCTCTCTCTTTAGCAACTCCCTATTCTAAGCTTTCTTCAGGAACTATTACAACTGACTCCTTAGTCTTAACTTTCTTCAGCCACTCTTACAACTGACTCCCTAGTCTTAGCTTTTTTCAGCAACTCTTACAACTGACTCCCTAGTCGTACAACTGATTCCATAGTCTTAGCCTACTTCGGAAACTCTTACCCCTAACTCCCTAGTCTTAGCTTTCTTCAGGAACTCTTACCACTGACTCCATAATCTTAGCTTTCTTGAGCAACTCTTACAACTGACTCCCTTGTGTTAGCTTTTTTTTTTACAACTCTTACCCATGATTCCCTAGTCTTGGCTTTCTTCAGCAATTCTTACTAGTGACTCCCTTGTCTAAGCTTGTCTAAGGAACTCTTAAGCCTGACTTTCTAGTTTTAGATTTCTTCAGTAACTCTTACCCGTTACTCCAAAGTCTTAGCTTTTTTCAGCAACTCTTACCTCTGGCTCCCTTGTCTTAGCTTTTTTCAGAAACGCTTACCACTGACTTCCTAGTTTTAGCTTTCTTCAGCAACTCTTACCACTGACTCCCTTATCTTAGCGTTCTTCGGGAACTCTCACCCTTGACTCCCTAGTTTTAGCTTTCTTCACCAACTCTTATCCCTGACTCCATAGTCTAAGCTGAACTCTTGCCCATGACTCCTTAGTCGTATTTTTTTCAGCAACTCTTACCCCTGACTTCGTAGTCTTAGCTTTCTTCGTCAAATCGCACCCTTGACTACATAGTCTTAGTTTTTTACGTCAACCCTTTACTCCCGACTACCTAGTCTTAACTTTCTAATTGAACTTTTACCCTGAAAGCTTAGTCTTAGCTATCATCAGAAACTCTTACCACTGACTCCCTAGTCTTAGCTTTCTTCAGCAACTCTTACCCCTGACTCTCTTGTCTTAACTTTCTTCAGAAACTCTTACCAATAACTTCCTAGTCTTGGCGTTCTACGGTAACTCTTGCTCCTGACCCCCTTGTCTTAGCTTTCTTCGTCAAATCTTACCCCTGACTCCCTAGTCTTAGCTATCTTCAGTTCTTCAGGAACTCTTAACACTTGACTCCTTAGTCTCAGCTTTCTCCAGGAACTCTTACTTCTGACTCCCTAGTCTTAGCGTTCGTACGCAACTCTTACAACTTACTCCCTACACTAAGCTTTCTTCAGCAACTCTTACAACTGACTCCCTAGTCTTAGATTTCTTCAGCAACTCTTACCACTGACTCCCTAGTCTTATCTTTCTTCAGCAACGTTTATCCATTACTCCCTTGTATCCATTACTCCCTTGTATAAGAGTTCTTCAGCAACTCTTTCTCATGACTTCCTAGTCTCCCCTTTCTTAATTAACTCTAAACCCTGACCCCCTAGTCTTAGCTTTCTTTAGCAAATCTTGCCCTTACCGCCTATTCTTTACTTTCTTCGTCAACCATTACTCCCGACTACCTAGTCTTAGCTTTCTTCAACAACTATTACCGATGACTACCTATTCTTAGGTTGCTTCTTCAACTCTTACCCCTGACTCCATAGTCTTAGCTTTTTTGTCAACCCTTTAATCCCGACTACCTAGTCTTAGCTTTCTTCAGCAACTCATACCCCTGGCTCCCTAGTCTTAGCTTTCTTCGTCAAATCGTACCCTTGACTACCTAGTCTTAGTTTTTTACGTCAACCCTAGTCTTAGCTTTCTTTAGCAAATCTTGCCCTTACCGCCTATTCTTTACTTTCTTCGTCAACCATTACTCCCGACTACCTAGTCTTAGCTTTCTTCAACAACTATTACCGATGACTACCTATTCTTAGGTTGCTTCTTCAACTCTTACCCCTGACTCCATAGTCTTAGCTTTTTTGTCAACCCTTTAATCCCGACTACCTAGTCTTAGCTTTCTTCAGCAACTCATACCCCTGGCTCCCTAGTCTTAGCTTTCTTCGTCAAATCGTACCCTTGACTACCTAGTCTTAGTTTTTTACGTCAACCCTTTACTCCCGATTACCTAGTCTTAACTTTCTTCATGAACTCTTATCCTGACAGCCTAGTATTAGCTATCCTCAGAAACTCTTACCACTGACTCCCTAGTCTTAGTTTTTTTCGTCGTCTTACCCCTGACTACATAGACTTGGCTTTTTTGTCAACCTTTTCTCCCGAAAACCTAGTCTTAACTTTCTTCATGAACTCATACCCCCGACAGCCTAGTCTTAGCTTTTGTCAGGAACTCTTACCCCTGACTCCGTAGCCTTAGCTTTCTTCGTCAACTCTTACCCCTGACTACCTAGTCTTAGCTTTTTTCGTAACCCTTTACTCCCGACTACCTTGTCTTAGCTTTCTGTATCAATTTGTACCACTTACTACCGAGTCTTAGATTTCTTCAGTAACTCTTACTCCTGACTCCCTAGTCCTAGCTTTCTTCCGCAACTCTTACTCCTGACTGCTTAGTGCATGTTTTAGTTTTCTTCAGCAACTCGTACCCCTGACTCCATAGTCTGAGCTTTCTTCAGCAGCTCTTACTCCTGACTCCCTAGTCTTAGCTTTCTTCAGGACCTCTGACCCCCCCCCCCCCCCCCCAGTCTTAGCCTTCTTCGTCAACTCTTTCACCAGATTACAAAGTTTAAGCTTTCTTCAGCAACAATTACCCCTGACTCCCTAGTCTTAGCTTTGTTCATCAGCTCTTATCCCAGACTACCGAGTCGTAGCTTTCTTGAACAACTCTTATCCCTAACTCCCTAGTTTTAGCGTTCTTCAGCCCCTCACACCCCTGACTCCCTAGTCTTAGCTTTCTTCGGCAACTCTTTCTACCGATTACCTAGTCTTAGTTTTCTTTAGCAACTCGAAGCAACCTTTAACTCCGACGTCCTAGTCTAAGCGTTCTCCAGCAAATCTTACCCCAACTCCGTAGTCTTATTTTTTAGCAACTGTTAGCCCTCCCCCCCCCCCCCCCCCCCCCCCCCCCCCTAGTCTAAGCGTCGTGCACCAACTCCTACCCCTAATCCCGTAGTCTTATTGCTTTCAGGAACACTTACCTCCGACTCCCTTGCATTAGAATTGTTAAGCAACTCTTAGCTCCTGACCCATGGCTCAATCACTTAATACTGCTCACTCCTGAATCCCTAGTATGAGCGTTCGGCCATATGAAGTAATGGTATCGTGCGTTCTTACCTCAATAAAGACATGTGTTCAACCATTTCTTTGTTCATTTTGTTTTCACATGCTTGACTTGTGTATCAATCGATACAGTTGTTCTGGCTTTTTCGTGTGCACTAAAATATATATTTAATTCCTCTTATAATGCCCCCGAAGGAGGCATACAGTGATCGCACTGTCCGTCCGTCTGTCTGTCTGTCCGTCACACTTTGCGTTTATGTTTCGAAAAATGCTCACAACTTCTATGTCGCTTCAGATGTAACATTCATATTTGGTATGCATGTGAATATGGACAAGGCCTTTCCATACGCACACAAATTTTGACCTTGACCTTGGTCAATAGGGTCCGCGTTTAGATTTCGAAAAATGCGTTTAGGTTTCGTAAAATGCTCATAATTTCTATCAAAGCTTTTATCGGGGGCATATGTCATCCTATGGAGACGGCTCTTGTTTTAAATTAAATTAGCCTTTACGGCGATATCCCCACCCTGTACCTTAACTTTTTTTTCCAATAAGTCAACACGAGACCTTTCTGTTGTAAACAAAGAACAGAGGTCGTGTCAAAACATTTACTTAATCTTTATTTGTGTGGACAATAAGTACATAAATTGAATTAAACATGGGCGCTATTTGTCGTTTTTCCCGAACAGAATATTTCACAGATAATGACAAGATTAACGTTATAAACATTGACGAATAATGAACAAAACTCGCGTGTAACCTCTCACGCTTTAAATATATAATTATAATAATATATTATACAACATTATGTGCATGGTTGGCGAATATTTTACCGACGAAATATGCATTCAATTTGAGTCACTTTTATAAATAGCGAATTCAACGGCGACAATTTGCAATAAGCATCCCGTGTTTTAAAGGGGCCTTTTCAGTTTTCACAGATTTTGGCATGTTTTGAAGTTTGTCATTAAATTCTTTATATTGATAAATGTAAACATTGTATCTAAAAAGCTCCAGTCAAAAACATGAATAAAATTATAGAAAAAAAGTTTCACAACTGGGCTCGAACCACTGACCCCTGGCGTAAGAGGAGTAAACGTCTGTCGCTTAGACCGCTCGGCCATCCGTCCTCACACATTCATTGATGTATTTTATACTTTATATAAGCAATCCCTCCAAGTATCACAACATATGTCCGCCGTGCGGTGTCAACATTTGCCTTGGTAACAATCAAGAGGACACAATTATTGTCCGATCTTCATAAAATGTGGTCAGAAGACTGAACCAAGATTGTACTACTGATATCTTGGACGAGTTCGAAAATGGCTCAGGTTGGTTGAAAAACATGGCCGCCAGGGGGCGGGACATTTTTCCTTATATGGTTATATATGGCATTTAATACTTTGTAAGTCAACATTTATCTTCCGATCATTATGAAACTTTGTCACAAGATTTGCCCCGATGATATCTTGGATAAGTTCAAAAATGGTTCCGGTTGCTTAAAAAACATGGCCACCATGGGGCGGGGCATTTTTCTTTATATTGCTAAAGTAAAACCTTGTTAACACTCTCGAGGCCACATTTAGTGTTTGATCATCATGGAACTTGGTCAGAAGATTTGTCACAATTATATCTTGGACTAGTTCGAAAATGGTTCTGGTAGCTTGAAAAGCACGGCCGCCACTCTAGAGGCCACATTAATTGTCGAATCTTCATGAAACTTGGTCAGAAATGTTTTCCCAACTTGGACGAGTTCTATAACGTTCCGGTTGTTTGTAAAACATGGCCACCAGGGAGCGGGGCATTTTTCCTTATAAGGATATATATGGCTATAGTTAAACCTTGTTAGCACTCTAGAGGCCACATTTATTGTG
The DNA here is from genome assembly GCF_020536995.1 of Dreissena polymorpha. Lineage (NCBI taxonomy): Eukaryota > Metazoa > Mollusca > Bivalvia > Myida > Dreissenidae > Dreissena > Dreissena polymorpha. Next base: position 89,397,308 of record NC_068355.1, on the reverse strand, counting down.
TAAATTTCATGAAATTTGGCCGGAAGATTTATTGCAATTCTTTCTTGGTCGAGTTTGCAATGGTTCCGTTCGGTTTAAAAGCATTACCGCCAAGGGTATGGCGATAGTAAAACATTGTTAACATTCTAGAGTCCACATTTATTGTCCGACAATCATGAAAGTTAGTCAGAAGATTTGTCCAAATGATATCTTGGACGAGCTTGAAAATGGTTCCGGTTGGTTTTAAAACATGGCCGCCAGGGGGCGGGGTGTTTCTCCTTATATAAAACATTGTTAACACTCTTGAGGCCACATTTATTGTCCGTTCTTCATTAAACTTGATCAGAAGATTGTTTTTCAATGATATCTTGTACAAGTTTTAAAATGGTTCCGGTTAGTTGAAAAACATGGCCACCAAGGGGCGGGGCATGTTTCCTTATATGGCTATATATGGCTATAGTACAACCTTGTTAACACTCTAGAGGCATCATAACTTGTCCAATCTTCATGAAACTTGGTCAAAAGATTGTTTGCAATGATATCAGGCATGAGTTCAAAAATGGTTCCATTTATTTGAAAAACATGGCCACCAAGGGGCGGGGACAAATATGGCTATAGTTCAACTTTGTTAACACTAGAGGCCACATTTATTCTCCGATCATCATGAATGTTAGTCAGAAGATTTGTCCAAACGATATCGTAGACGAGTTCGAAAAAGGTTCCGGTTGGTTTAAAAACATGACCGCCAGGGAGCGGGGCATATTTCCTTATATGGCTTTATATTGCTATTGTAAATTTTTCAAGTCGCAGTGGTGTAGTGGATAATGTGTCCGCCTAGCGATCTGGAGTTCGTGGGTTCGCTCCCATCTCGGGGAGCGTTCTCATGATCTCCTCCATAGACACCAAGTACTGGTTCTTCCCAGGAAACGGACTCGACAGTGTCCATATCTGCCTAAAATAGGCCTTCCTGTAATTGGTTTTAATAATATCTTGGGCCAGTTTGAAAATACTGCCCGTCTGAGGAAAAATATAGCCGCCATGGGGTTAGGAATTTATCCTTATGTGGCTATAGTAAAACCTTGTTAGCACTTTTAAGGTTTCGTTTATAGTTCACTGTTCATAAAACTTGTTCAGAACATTTGTTCTAATGATATCTTGAGCTGCACAAAACGGGTCAATTCTTTTTTATTTCAGGTGAGTGACTTTAGGCCTTTCAAGTCATCTTGTTTAAGACCTCTGTTTGAATGAGAAAAAATTTGCTTGAATAGGATAATATTCTTCGAAAATCGGTTATGAAATTAAAAACTGCCAAGTCGCCGGAACACTTACTACTTTACGTCCGGTGATGAACTTCGTTGCGTTTTAATCGAGAATGGCTACCGTTTTTCATGATTTTTCACATGCAATGAAATTGATTTCATTTAGCTCGTCTATATAATTACAAATTAGCCTAAACTTGTAATTTCCCCCAATACAGCATCGTCTTTCCTAATAACTTAACACGTATAGGATATACCGGTACACAGGTATAGGATATACCGGTACACACGTATAGGATATACCGGTACACAAAATGAACCTTGTGCTGCATGATCATGAGAGCACAGGAAACAATATTTTCAAAAATATCTGGAATAATTTCAATGACTTGTGAAATTTAATATATTTCTCGTCATAACGTAAAAAAGATGGACCCTGCATGTTCATAGACCTACAGCAGCACCACCATACACATCAGAGGCTGAGTCCAAACTAGAACCATTATTCTCTTGAATATTAGTAATAAATTAGTATTTCTTGAATGCGATTTTGTGTTACACGTATTGCGTATTGAAAAGAATAGCAGTAGTATGACACTATACATGTCAAATTCAATTTTTGAGAGCATATATAGATAGTTTGATATAGTAGGCATATAATTGGTTTTAAGTTGAACTTCAAATATAATTAAAAGTATAAACCATGACATATTATTCTTAAATAATGTTTGAACTCTGCCGCATATTCACACTCATGGGATTTTCTAAATGCGCTCTGGTTTCACATTTCTGCTGTATTCTGCGTTGCGTCGCTATTGGAGACCGACCTTATATCTCATTCAAGAAGCGATTCATCGCAATAATAATTGCATTGTCGATACAGATATTGATTATTTATTACAATTAAAAGCAATATTTGATTAAACGTTGAGCTTGTGAACAGATATGGCATTGTCGTCCAGACAGGTAATGAATAATTAATGTATGGCCCTTGTATTATTTTGGAAGATTTGATAACATGTTGGGACAATGAAAAACTCAATTATTTTTATAAGGAAGCGATACGAAAAATATCTGGTACCACTCAACAAAACATGAAAATACTCGCGTATGTGAAATTCAAACGACACAATTATTTTATATTCAAACGAACTAATGCAATTCTGTGTTTTAATCCGTTAAAAAAAATATCTGTAAAATAAAAACATACTATTTATATCGGAAATAAGGTTATTTTAAGTTACCGCATATTATTGCTTTTCAATCGATAAAACGTGATTTAATGGTGCAAACAGCAATGGGTTGAATGTTGCATTTTCAATATCTGTGCAAGCCATTGGATTTTATCCAGGTATGCGGTAAACAATTTATCTGTCAGTACAATTAAACTTATCTTTCTTATATAATGGAATTCATGTACTTGTGCATACTTAATAGTAATAACTATTTTTTTTTAGGTAATCGGTTAAAAGCATGTACAATTGTTAATTATAATTTACGAATATCCGTTTGGCAATCTTGAATTGTTTGTAATGAAACTTTTACGGCAATATTTTTACAAAGGAGTTCAATATGTGAATACAATGCTCGGTATTAGGGGTGTGGAAATATCAGCCATTTCTTTTTCTTGTCGATCACTATTATTGCATGGTCGTTATGCGTACGTTGGCCCAAAGCATCCGTCTTTGTTTAATCGTCCGACTGTTTCTTGTCGTTGGAGACTTGCCAGCCAAGGCTTAAGATCGTCGGATATCCTTGGTTATACTGTCTGAGTGATCCATCTTATACCAGTTTCCCTAAAGGAGATGTACCTTTTTATACTACTGCCAGATTTCTGGCGGATGGAATAGCTGAGAGGGTGAAGTGGGATTTATGTTGTTGTTGTTTTTATATCTTTGTGTGCTTAAGTTTGTCTAAGTTTGATTCATACTGTGTATATTATAAATATCTACCGGTATATAAAAAGTAATGTAAATTAATTATACATATACGCGCTCTTTATGTCTAGGGACTGTTTCGATTTTAAAAACTTTTTAAACACGGTTTAATATTCTCGGAAAAATATAATTGAAATATAATAAAAGATATATATTACACTTCGAATCAGGGACGACACTTTACGCCATGCTTGGATTTGCGTTTATAAGAGACTTCATAGAAACGGGAAAAAAAATAAACAAGAAAGTCCTTGATAAGTTTGTGCGGACTGCAGAGACTAATCTGAGATGACACTTTTCACATATTCATTAAAGGGGCCGTCCAATAGATAAAGATCTGAGATGACACTTTTCACATATTCATTAAAGGGGCCGTCCAATAGATAAAGCGTCGTATCGACGCGAAACGATATTTTGGGAAATTAAGAGGATTGCTTATATAGCTATAAAATTCACCAATTGTAAACATGAGCGTGTATTGTCGAGTGGTCTAGGCAGGAGGCTTGTTACTCCAGGAATCCAGGGGTCAGTGGTTCGAGCCCTGTTGAGGTTTATATTTATTCCTTTTTTTAAATTGTATTCTTGTTTTAAACAGGAGATTTTTAGTTCACATGTTTAAATTTATCAATATGGAGCATTTAAAGCATTTAATGACATGCTTCAATACATGCCAAAATCTGTTGGACGGCCGCTTTAAGTCCATAACGATAACCAAAATAATTTGAACTGTTTAATTGCTTATTGTGACGCAGTATGTTACTTTCCGTTTATATCAATAAAACATTTACATAGCCACAGACACATAAAAGAGGCAAATGCACTGTGAAGTGTCCACGAATCGCCTTTTCTGAATCTTTCGATGACTTTTATCCTTAATATTGAAGGCGTGTGATTTAATCAATAACTCGAATAAGTTATAAAATAAACTTGGTCATTACTTTTCAATTTACGCCTCCCAAGGTTTACTATCTACATTGAATCATAGATATGGTATCGAATCCAATCGTTAAAAGGACTTGTTTACCTTATTTCCTATTTTAAAAATAATTAAAATGCTTATTAACAAATCTTGAATTTTTGAACCACTGTAAATGCCAAGCTTATGAATATATCGATGAAAGATCGCAGTTGTGTAGTGGATTTGGCGTCCGCCTAGCGATCGGATGTCACGGGTTCGATCCCCACTGTGGTAGCGTTCTTTAGATTTCCCCTTTAGACACCAAGCAAATGGTTCTAGTCCCAGGAAACGGACTCGAGAGCGTTTCAAATAAGCCTTAGGCTTTCTATGCAATCGAGCTGAAATAAATAGGTTTAAACTATATCGATGTAAACTATTACCATTTTTTTCGCTGTCAATAGTGTTCGCTTGCCTGATGAAACTTCATTTTTTAAACTTATGACGATTATTTTAATCGTCATTTTACCAAACTATGAACAAGTCTACTTAGGTTGATTTAACTATATATCTTGACAATACAGTCAGAACAGGCATTCCTCATACGTGCATTGTTCATTTAATTGCCCGAGGGAGCTAACGTGTCTACACGTTTACGTCTATGACTGATTACGATTCGTGTCAAAGGCGAGAGGCGGCGTGACGCATATATTGTTTTAATAAGCTTCGCCAACGCTCATAGGTACACTATTGTTGTTGACGTTATTTATGTCTTTATCACCGGATTTTACTGGAATAACACCGTGTATAAAAAGAAAGTGTGTCACAATTGTTTTAAAATTATTGTCGATTTATTATACAAATACATGAATATTCAGTATGACGAGGATTATTAATAAAAAATATGTAGAGTGTAATGGTCGTGAAAATCGGTCTGTTATCAGAAAAGACTTCGTGTTACTGATTTTGCTACGATAATCATAAAGTCCAGGTAAAGATCACTATTATTATGTGTATTCGTTTATCTTTTAAATTAAGAAATACAATTGATTTTTCAGTACGACGTTTCTTTCTTTTTTCGTAATCAATTCATATAAAAATCATTTTATAATTGATGTGTGTTGTTTTAATTTCACACAACGGATGTGGGAAAATGTTATTAAACCCATTTATGCCTAGTGGACTCTCCCATCCTTCTAAATTGGATCAATTTATTTCCAAAATTAGGGATGTTTAGTAAATTTATTTATATATATGTAGAATATTTCTTACAGAAATTCTTTGAAGCAAACAGCGCAGACCCTGATGAGACGCCGCATCATGCGGTCTACGCTTTTTGTCAAGGCTTATTTTTCTAGACGCTAGGCATAAATGGGTTAAACAAACAATAAAAGTTGCATTTAAATTGCAATATTCGACAAAGCCTTTGTTATAGCTATCGGTCACTTTTGTCGGTTAGTGTGCCTGATAAAAAAAAGAAGTTGTTTTTGTTTTGTTTTTATTTCATTTTTATATGGGTTCCGTTTCTTAGCTCACGAGCTTCAAATATTCAAGTTAAGGCCTTAGAGAGGAGGAGAGGAGATTATTTCGGTCAATATCTGTATTTAAGACCATGTGATCTGCATTTAAGACCATGTGCATGCGGACCAACGGATGGCAATAAATCATTAAAGCGGGTATATACGATCTTGTCAAATATTTATTTATTAATATAAAATGTGTAAAAACTTATTATACATATATTTCAATATAAACTAAAATAAAAGTTAAGAAGAACATGTGTCGAAAAATGCTTAATAAGCCAGATATTTAATTCTGAAATCGAAAAAGGCTGTACAGCCGAATTTGCCAGCATGTATATCATGCATGTACGATGTGAATCTAAATTTAGTTTAACGGTTCATTTGAAATTCCTGCAGCGATATCGATTCATACGACACACGAACACTTACTAAAAAGACGAATGCATCGGTTATTGTAGGAAAATAATAACGAATTATCTTCGTCACAATCGGCTCGGGGCGCTAATTTGTATTTGCTGTATTTTATGAAATTCGTCTTAAATGTATCATTTTTCTTGCATATTGTGTGTTATTATAACATATTTGTATCAATATTTTACAATTCAGCACATATAAAAATCGTATATACCCGCTTTAATAATATGAATTGAGAGGCGCTGAAAAGTGTGTATGTCTAGACAAAACATTTAGTCGTAAATTGATAAATATGCGCTGTGCTCTGTGAAAAAAAATGTATGTGCATAAAGTGTTGTCCCAGATTAGCGTGTGCAGTCCGAACAGGCTAAAATGGGACGGCAGTTAACGCACATGCATTTAACACCCCTTTCCACAGAGCACGGCTAATATGTTTCTTTGTGTCCTTTTGCCTGAATAATTTTTATGTCGGATACTTGACGAAAGCTTGAATGTGATGAACGTTTCTCGTGGTTACAGTGACAGTTGGTCGCCCGAAGCTGTCGCGTAACCGTTACGACTTCATTACTTATTGCTACAGGACGTGAACATGTCGCAGTGCGAGTTAAGACAACTATCTATTATTATATTTGGTACTACAATATCCCAACAATTTTTTACATTGAACAGGAGACATTTTTCACAAGCATATGTGTAATACAAGAAATTTTCATACCTCACTGGAAAATATTAAATATTTTCCATACATATATTTTTCGCGACAGTCGCGGCGACGCACGACATTTTTTCGTGGCAGTCGCGGCGACGCACGATAGTTTGCGCGACAGTCGCGGCGACGCACAATATATTTAACACGATATATCGCCTTTTGGGCTGTCTACACAAGGGCGATATATCTTGTTAAATATATCTTTTGAAGGGTGAGATTATAGATGGCACTATCAGGATTCCGTAGAAAACCGTTTGTCAATATCTCGTATACTTTTTAATATATGCCGTTTTTGCAAACACATTATTTATATATATATATATATATATATATATATATATATATATATATATATATATATATATATATATATATATATATATATATATATATATATATATATATATATATATACGGAACATTGCATAGGTTAACAATTTCGTTTTATTCATTATGTTATCATAATAAATAATAAAATATGTTTGCGTAGCAACGAAGGAACGAAATAAGTATAGGAAATAAAGTTCAATTATTATTACTATGGACTAATATCAGGCAATTTTATGTATTTTAATGTGACAATTAGACAAGTCTTTCGTAAGAAAAGTGGGTGGCCCTAAAAGGGCCGTTTGTTTGAATGCACCAGACAACTCGTTAACGTGTTGTTGGTGTACTTGGTGACAGTCTTTGTGCCCTCGGAAACGGCGTGCTTGGCGAGTTCACACATCTACGTCTGATGGAGTCCTGGTACACGGATCGAATGTACGGTCGGACAGACTTATATAAATAGGCCTGTCTTGCTGGACTCAAGGACAGGAAGTATAGCGGTCCCATCTGGTTGGAGTAAATAAGGAAGGCGCACACTTTGGCTAAAGTCAAAGGTGTAAGGATGGTACCCCGACTTTCCCGACTTCTCCATATACACTCATTATAGAGCTCCCTTTCCTGGATAATAAAAATAATGACAGCAATAATACATATTTTATCTTCAAAATGTAGTAATTCTTATGGTCATATTATTAAATTTGAACAGAAGGAAACTAATGTGTTTTCTGAGTCGTAATACCGTGAACAAATCTATATGAAAAGATAAAAATACATAAATTGAGTTACAATATTTTATTTAATAGGTGATTACCATCTTAGCATGCCCTATATGCTCACCGTACTTATCCGTCTCCTCAAGCTTTTCCTATTCTTCTAGAGCACCTACCACACGTTTTCTCTTGTTTTCATACGTAGCGCAGACATCACGGGAAGAGGCTATCCGAATGTGTGGAATGCATTTGGACCACATGAAAGCAGTGACTTTGATCACTCTATGTTCCGATGTACACTGCATTGTGTACTTTTTGAACAAGTCGAGCTTAATAGTGCTCGCAGGCAAGTATGTCGGCGGTATGTTATCACTTCCCCGTGCGGAAGCCGGCATCGGGATGCCCTCGCGCTCAGCGTAGTTTTCATGGTACTAGTATTCAACTACACGCTGAACGTCGTCAAACCCTAGTGCGTGCTTTGGGCGTCAGCCTAAATTGCCATGGTTTCTAGGCACGACGCCATGCTGTGACATGTGAGACATCAAATTGTTGAGCGCAATTCGTCCAATTTCATAGCTCAATTGAAATGTTGGACACAATCTTTTTCCACTGAATTTAAAAGTACATTTACTTCGATGTCACTTCTTTTTGTGACAGCCGAGCTTGTATCATCTTGAAGAGAGCCCATCAATTAAATGTCTTTTGCATTTTTTCCCATTTCACGGACATTCAAAGTATTTTAGTACAGGACAATTCATTATCTCCCTTTTCATATAATACACATTTTACTTGTATTGTGGAAATTCTGTCTAATCTCTCGTGTTTGCTCACCCATGCAGGCTGATGCAAAAGTTTGTATGTCCACTCATAATACGGAATTGATCCGATGCAAGATTTTCATTGGTCAATCAAATGTAACTTTCATCATGCAATTACTAACCACACTATCATATGCAAAGACCGTGTAGCCCATCCTCGTGGTTTTATTCCAACCAGTGGTGAGTTGTTAAACAGTTATCGTTTATTGAACGTAGAATATTCCATACATACGGAATACCGTTAGTGCCTTCGTGGTTACACATTCAAATCCAGAGGGCGACAATGCGATAATGCGATAGTACGATGGCGACAATGCGATAGTATGATGGCGAAAGTGCGATGGTACGACGGCGACAATGCGACAACGCGATAGTACGATGGCGACAACGCGATAGTACGATGGCGACAATGCGATGGCGACAGTACGACAATACGATGGAAACAGTGCGATAGTACGATGGCGACAATGCGAGAGTGCGATAATACGATGACGACAGTGAGACAGTACGATGACTACAGTACGATAGTACGATGGCGACAATGCGATAGTCATATCGTACTGTCGCCATAGTATCATCGCATTGTCGCCATCGAACTATCGCGATATCCTACTGTCGTCATCGTATAATCGCATTGTCGCCATCGTACTATCGCACTGTCGCCATCGTATTGTCGCACTGTCGTCATCGTTTTATCGCATGTCGCCATCGTACTATCGCATTGTCGCCATCGTACTATCGAACTGTCGCCATCGTATTGTCGCACTGTTGTCATCGTATTATCGCATTGTTGCCATCGTACTATCACTCTGTCGCCATCTCATTGTCGCACTGTCGTCATCGTATTATCGCATTGTGGCCATCGTGCTATCGCGTTATCGTACCGTCGTCATCGTTTTATCGCATTGTCGCCAGCGGACTATCGCACTGTCGCCAAATCGTATTGTCGCACTGTCGTCATCGTACTACCGCATTGTCGCCATCGTACTATCGCATTGTCGTATTGTAGCCCTCTGGATTTTAATGTGTTACCACGATGGCACTAACGGTATTCCGTACATGCATCACGGCACTCTACAATGTCAGTTTAACCGAATTTTGCCGTCATTGCTACGCCAGGGAGCTGTATGCATGGCTGATATTTGCCGACACGTTCATAACTTGATCGTTTTCATGAACGGAATGAAAGAACGCATCGGGAAATTTAGATTACACTCGTACTTATTAATGTTTATTTGTTGAGCTGGAACTTTTTGGATTCAATAACCAAACGAACGCTTGTTTAATGGATTAAAACAGAGTATTTGTTCATACATCAAACCGAACTTCATAGGACAACACAGAGTTAAATTCTCAAGTGTTTTTCATATGTTTGAAACTGAATAGTTTCACGGTTAGTTTTAGTTAGTTAGCTAGTTTTGATCAACGTCTCTTGAGGATTTTTAATTTTAATAAAATTATAAAATATATTTCCCGATGAATATTGTTTTTAGCCACGAAAAGGAGTTCTGATACAGATAGAAACCACAAGAAATACACATCAGAACGCGATATATTGTTTGGGCGATTAACAATGATAATGTGTACGTTACTTTAATCCTCGCAACATTTGACAAATTATTTGCTAACCATGCAAGACAGATAAAGTGAACGTTGCTTTTAAATGTTCATTCATTACGTAATTTATTACGCTGTTTACTATGTCGTTTACCATGTATTGCTAACTTTTGCGTGGTAAATTGGGTGGATTTTATTGTAAAATTGTGCTAACTGTCGGTTAGATAATCTTTTGTGAATGATCTCGAAATCCAAGGTAGGTAAAAAATATTCCAAAGATCAAAATAAATATATATTTTAAAATAATTTGAGGAAATGTTATTAGAGTCTGAATTGATAATGTTCTCATTTAAGTGCATAATAAAAACGAACACAGTAAACATTTGACCTTTAAACACATAAATACCGAAACAATTACGAAACAATAAGTCGCTTGCGAAAATTGTTTCTGCAGTCATCACCGGGGATGAACAACTTTTGTCACGTGACCACAAAAGTCAACGCAGGTTGTTGAATTACATCAGGAATCCCGCTCCGTCAGGTAATTTTCATCTTTTTATAGAGAATATGTTAAAATTTCTGGACAATACAAAGCTTATGACATGCTTCATACCTTTTCGCATATTAAGACGCATTGCACTTGTTTCGAAGCTTTGCAGTTTTTAAGAACACTTCGACACAAACTTTAGATTTTCGATGCAAACGCAGTTTGATTTTATATTTTTTTACTTTCCATTCACGAATAAATCATATTTCTAGAAAAATGAGAGCACACGATGCTTAATTTTTGATGATTTATTGTATTTGCGATATAAGTTGTTGTTGTTATATTTAATTTGGGCAGTTCTTGCTATTTCAAAAATTTACAAACGCGGGTTGGTTGAACAAACGCAGTTTGCTGAAGCTGGATTATGGCAAACGCAGGTTGGTTAAGATTACGGAATCCGGATAGTGACATCTATATTCTTGCCCTTCTTTCATCAAGGGCGACACACGACACACGAAGCGATACACGATATTTTGCGCGACAGTCGCGGCGACGCGCGATATTTTATTATTCAAATATCGCCCATATTATCCGAATTTCGTGTAACGCGGTCTAATTTCAGACCGCGACACACGACACACGAAGCGATACTCGATATGTACTGTTCAAATCAAATCATCATCAACATCTTCATCATCATCATCTCCATCTTCATCGCCATTATCATCATAAAATAAATCGCGATTCGGAGCGGAGTATTGTAAAATGAAGATCTCAAAAGAATTGAAAAATAATTTGTCGGAATGTTATTTTTCTCATGCTGTTTTGTTAGTTGTCCAAATATATTTAATATTAAATATTATCTTAATATTAAGATTTGGTAGTTAAAGAATGCAATTTGAATGAACACAATTGTATGCATATGTTTTGCTCAGCTGTGAAGATTGAGGGAACAATTTATAGAAGAACTGTGAGAATCATCTCTACAGTGTTGCTACTGTTCCGCAATTCATAATACTATATTTTCGGCACACGAGCATTTTACTAAAATGTTGAAAGTTAATAAAAACAAAATATACGGGAAAACGTATTGAACACCTGAATGTTGAGACACTTTACGACAATGGGCTCGAGTTACAGGTTGTAGCACGGCGTCTCCGTTAGCAACGTACCAGTATAAATTTAATATAATAGCAAAATTGAACTGAGCCTCGCTCTGTGAAAAGGGGGTTGAAAGCATGTGCGTTAAGTGTTGTCCCATATTAGCATTTGCAGTCCGCACAGGCTAATCAGGTACGCCACTTTCCGTCTAAACTGGGCGTTCTTCTAAGAAGAGACTTCTGAAACGAAAAGAATCATACAAGCGGCACGAGTCGTCCCTGATAAGCCTGTGCGGACTACACAGGCTAATCTGAGACAACACTTTACACACATGCATTAAACCCATTTTTCGCAGAGCGACGCCCAATTTTCCGAGTCTAAAAAGTTTGAGAATATTAAAACCCATTCTTAATATTAATTAGCACATTCATATATTGTCAGCCTGATTAAAATTACTGAGAGCAACACCACTCATTCGAATAAAAATTGTGTTACCACTCGACTACCGTACCACCATTCTATATAATAATTTACCAAATAAGTAGGTAATTGTTACAATCAATAATCAGGTATTTGAAGAATATCGTTTACATTGCATACCAAAATATATAGGTATGATATAATTCAAACCGATTGTGTTCACATTGGCTTTCAGAAAATAATCTAAATCAAATTTTATGATTTCAGGAAGTTTTTTTACCGTACTAGTCGCTCCCATGTGTATGGCTTGACTGGATCAACTGAGAGCAGCACTGCACAGCCGACCAACAGTGACGGATGCAATACGCAACAGCAGAATGACATCATTCGAAAAATAAGATTAAAGTAAGCCAAGATCCTGTGATTTAAAATTATTTAAAAATGTTTTAGGTTTAGAGATGTCTACAACAAAAGTCTTTTTAAAATGAATCATTATTTAATTGCCAGGAGACAGTCAACATTTATTTTATTTTAAAGGTATGCTTTGTACACTGAGGCACGTGCTCAGAAAATGCATTGTAATGAAGAGGATTATATGTGTCTAATGCAGATGTTTCCTAAAATGTGAAATTCGTTATATAAACTTATCAATACGTAATATTCAACAGGATTAATTTGCATCTGTCGTCAAAAAGGTTAATTGCCAAGTTGAAGAAGATCAATTTCATGTATTCACTAAGAGTCTAGGACACGGGTTCGAACCGTCGACGAGTACAGGGGTCATAATTGCCTGAAAATGATACTCAGTACTGTTAATAATTCATGATTCGACATAAAATGTGATTACATTTTATTGTCTTTGCTTCGGATGATGTCAAGCTGAAAAACTCGCTCTCAGTAAATAAGATGGTAAATGTTGTAAAATAAATAGTTTTCGATAACAAATATCATGTTTCAGGGACCACGAATTTGACATTCCAAAACGGAAGGAACCTAAACGAAAATTTGACACCGTGTCAACAAGCAGAAACGCTCTCCAGAAGGGAACGTTGGGTGTCCGATGGGAGAGGGCAAGACGAAATGACAGCAAAATGCTTCTAACATCAAAAATGGGAATTGACATTGACCCGTAAAAGGAAATCATAATATCATACGACAGTTTGTAGTTCTTTAAAAGACAGCTGTCATTTTTGATATTCGTTAACCAACGTTACCTATATTGATTCCGTGTAATGCTACTGAATTTGATTTTGTGTTGCTCTTTCTATGTTTATGCATTGAGGAGCTACCAATATTGGGGCCGTATAATATGCTGCCTATATTGACGCTGTGGGATGCTTCATTTAACGAGGCCTACCGGTATATTCAACCTTTTTGGGGGATTTGAAACAACAACAGACATATTGGATCTAACTTTATTTTGTTTGCTGTTATTTGTTTCAAGTTTTAAAATTACAGTTTCTAAAAAATGCCATGTATCTTGTATCTTGTTAATTAAAAAAAAGGTATCTTTCTTTTAGTTGCATAATGATAAATAATGTGGACCTATAAGGAGAGAGGTATCATGAAGCAAATAAAACAATCGATTCCTCTTATTCTGCAAGACATAGTTTTCATTTTAGGTGTATACCATTATCTTTTGATCCGAAACTTTAAATATAATAATAACTATTGACCTTTACATGGGCGCCTTGCAAATCACTAGTGTCTTCATATTGGTCATACAATATAATGTCTTTATGTGTAACGTGAGAATCCTGACAATCTTACAATATGATTGTTGGAGATAATACTTAAAATAAAGCTGAAGGCATACTACATCCATGACAAAGTACACTTCACCGAGATAAGTCTAACTATACTGTGAAAAACATTGAAAAACCCAGCGGTTGAACGCAAACAAGATCAGTGTCTTTAACAACAAAACGAACCAAACATATGCAGATTAATTGTTTTATTGCTGCAAAGAATATCCCGTATCGCAATAATAGCTTATACGCAAAACATTAAACTGGCCTATGTGCAACTTGAGAAGGAATTACAGATTTACATGTAATTGTTGACAATTCGCACAATGATTCCAATGAGACAAAAAGCTAACTCACCAAAAATATATTTTAATCATATTGATTCGAAATAGATAAACAAAAATCGCAGATTACAAATGAGTCTCGCTCTGTGAAAAGGGGGTTTAATGCATGTGCGTAAGGTGTCGTCACATATTAGCCTGTGCATTCCGTACAGGCTAATTAGGGACAAACCTTTCCGATAAACTCGATTTTTGCTCAGAAGAGACTTTCTTTTAACAAAACATATCATAAAAGCGGAAAGTGCCGTCCCTGATTAGCCTATGTGGACTGCACTTTACGCACATGCATTAAACCCCCTTTTCACAGAGCGCGGCTCAAATGTACATTCCAGCGGATATGGTGAGATCAACAATAATCACAGATAATCAACATAAATTACAATGATTTTGAAAAGATCAACAATAATCACAGATAATCAACATAAATTACAATGATTTCGAAAAGATCAACAATAATCACAGATAATCAACATAAATTACAATGATTTTGAAAAGATCAACAATAATCACAGATAATCAACATAAATTACAATGATTTCGAAAAGATCAACAATAATCACAGATAATCAACATAAATTACAATGATTTTGAAAAGATCAACAATAATCACTGGTTATATAAATCACAATTAATCGGTTGAGATCAACAATAATCACAGATAATCAACATAAATCACAATGATTTTGATAAGATCAACAATAATCACAGATAATATAAATCACTATTAATAGGTTAAGATAAAAAATTCACAGATAATCAACATAAATTACAATTATTTTGATAAGATCAACAATAATCACAGATAATCAATATAAATCACAATTCATGGGCTGAGATCAACAGTAATCACAGATGAGCAATAATGAACACAATAATTTGTATGAGATCAACCATTATCATAATCATTTTAAATTAGAATGATAAATATTACAACAATAATCTTATTAAAAACAGGAATATCAAACAAAACAACACAAGATAAACGATATGAAACACAATGTTTAAGACGCAAAAACACGCGTAATACTATATATTATTGTATGACAGTCTGTATTTTCAATAATTAAGAAAATAACCACGGCACATTGGTAAGAATTAAAAATAATTCTTGGTCTTATCATCGTCATGCAACAGATGACTAGGCCCGGTGCTTTGCAGATCTGTGCTTTGATAGACTACTGCGGTGCCTGTACCTCTTTTCACACATATCACAAGCAAAGTTTTTCTCTCCAGTGTGGGTGGCAAGGTGGGCCTGAAGGTCAATTTTCTCCCGGAGCGTTGCATTGCAAATTGAGCAGGTAAATTGCTTTGCAGCAACCTCCCTCCGGACGTGACGATTCAGGTCATCTTTGGTTGAAAACTTTTTGCCGCATTGTTCACAGGGGAACGGCTTTTCAACACCATGAATGCTGCATCTATATAACAAAAACAAATGGAACTGTTGAATTATTATTCAATACAGAAAAATACACACAGAATATTATCCATAACAATGTGGAACTTAACAAAATGATGGTCGTCAGAAGCGCTCCAGATAAGGCGCGTTAACGCGT
The DNA here is from genome assembly GCF_020536995.1 of Dreissena polymorpha. Lineage (NCBI taxonomy): Eukaryota > Metazoa > Mollusca > Bivalvia > Myida > Dreissenidae > Dreissena > Dreissena polymorpha. Next base: position 89,381,530 of record NC_068355.1, on the reverse strand, counting down.
ATTTACGCATTTCAAAATCCAAAATACGCATTAAATAATATGTTTAAGGGTCCAATTACATACGTGAAGTATCGGAACGCGTACATTCTGGATTTATACGGTGTAAATTCCAATTGTTCAGTGACAATTTGCATTGAAATTTATCTGGACAATTATGGTCGTTAAAAACTAAATACTATAATGAGCACACCAATATGCACCACACTAGTAATAATGTGTTAAGTGTTTTAAAGCCGGCTTTTTTCGAAAACACCATTCAAAACATTTTAAATAGTGCTTTGCAACTAGGTTATAAAAACATACTTTCGCTCAGAATGCAATGACCTATGTTGAATTGTATCTTGATTTTTAAACCGACAGAACCTAGCATTGTACTAAAAACAAAAAAAATACAAACCTGTGTCTGTTGAACGCCTGTTTTGTGTAAAATGTTTTTCCACAACAGGCGAATCGTCCAGTCCCTCTGTGGCGCTTATCATGAAGCTTTAACCCCCACTTCGATTTAAATGTCTTTCCACAGATTTCACACACGAGCGTCATGTTTCTGTAATGAAAGAATTACTTATTGTTAAAATATATTTCTAAAATGTTTTTATAAAGTTTTAAAGACTACACCAAAAGAGATATGAAACGCAAGTGATTGGATGTGACACACTATCTGCTATTCTTTTCGTCACAGTTCAATAAACATGCGTGTTTACTAATGCACGGGATTTTCGTGAGTTTTGGCGCGTTTAGCGTCATTCGAGGTCCGCTTAAAGGAGGCAACGCACGTTGTGGTTCAATATACTTGTAACAGTACTTAATGTGTTGATAAGCATATTTCCGCTCTGTTTAAATGTCCTCAATTGAAGTTCCGTAGTCATATATTGTGTTGAATAGTTAATATTTTCGTATTTGTAACCATATCATATTTTAGAAGACTTTCAAAAATGTGTACAGTGTGCGTTTCATTATCCTTTGAATATTCTCGCAACCTGCGTTTGCCATTTCCTATTGCTCAAGAAATACCAACCTGCGTTTGCAAAACAAAACAAAACAAAAAAATAAGATATTTTTCAATTTGCACCGCTATTTTTGTCATGAATCTTATTAAATATATTAAAATGAAGTGTAAAATCATACTAATTCAGTCGTTAAACCAATATTGTTGAAAGAAAATCATCAACACCACATAAACAAACAGCGTTTGCAATGCATTTCAGAATTTTGTGTCGAAGTGTTCTCGGAAAGTGGAAACAGTAAAGGCAATGGAATCATTTCAAATAAAAGTTTATTTAGTATACTGTGTCATAGGCTATCACTTGTTAAAAACTGAAATTTTGATTATATGAAAAAACAACAAAACTTACCTTAATGTACAAGATTACAATCTGTTTCTGCAACCGGCGTTGACTTTTGCGGTCACGTGACAAAAGTTGTTCATCCCCGGTGGTCATGTTAACGACATTAACGTATCAAAATACTCGATATGATACATGCGTGCTTCAAGCTAATCGCATCTGTAACTAGAAATGGCGCGGCAGAGGCCGACGCGTATCCCCACGCCGCATGTTTGACCCAGGGGCGCCCCAGGGTTTGTAATGGGGCCATGCATAGTTGAGATTGACCGTATTGTCATAAGAGAAGTTCAGTATCAATTAGAAGTGAATCGGTGAATAAATGAAGAGGTTATAGTAAAATGCAATTTTGGGTGGGTGTGGTCTATAGGGGCGGGGCGCCCCAGGGTTGGTAATGGGGACATGCATAGTTGAGATTGACCGTATTGTCATAAGAGAGGTTCAGTATCAATTAGAAGTGAATCGGTGTAGAAATGAAGAAATTATAGTAAAGGCAATTTTGGGTGGGTGTGGTCTATGTTGGCGGGGCGCCCCAGGGTTGGTAATGGGGCCATGCAAAGTTGAGATTGACCGTATTGTCATAAGAGATGTTCAGTATCAATTTGAAGTAAATCAATGTAGAAATGAAGAAGTTAATGTAAAATAACATAAAAATGAGTGAAAACCTCTGACCCGGCCCACCCCAACCCCCATAACTTTTGACCCAGGGGTCAGATCAAAATTCCAAATATAGTAGGGTTGCACATATGCTCATAGCTACCATGTGTGTAAGATTCAAGATTTTAGCGCTTATAGTGTAGGAGATAGTGGCCAGGACGGACGGACAGACGGACGGACTTACGGACAGACGGCGGAGATAACCACAATATCCCCACGCTTTTCAAAAAGCGTGGGGAAAATTAACATGTGAATGACGAAATTAGGACATGTCAGTCAGTCAGTCATTCAGTTTTTATTTTGGTCGGTCCGTCGGTCGTTCCGTTCTTCGGTCTGTTTGTCGGTCTGTCTGTTCGTCGGTAGGTTGGTCGATACATCGGTCGGTACTTTGGTCGCTAAATCAAATACGGTTCGCTGGAGGTATTTTGCTGTGATTGTGTGTGTGAAGCTTTCTTTCAGACCTTACTTGAGATTGCACATTAACCCATTTATGCCAAGTGGACTCTCACATCCTTCTAAATTGGATCAATTTATTTCCAAAATGAGGGATTTTTTGTATATTTATTTCTATATTTAGAATATTTCTTACAGAAATTCCTTTAAGCAAACAGCGCAGACCCTGATGAGACACCGCATCATGCGGCGTCTCATCTAGGTCTACGCTGTTTGTCAAGGCCTTTTTTCTAGACGCTAGGCATACATTGGTTAATAAGTTTAATTTAAGTACACTGATATGTTAAATAAAATTCCTGTATTCTAATCATTGCAATATTTACTTGTTTCTATAATTGCACATTCCATAATGTGTACAGCAAAGTAAAGCATCGTTCGTAAAGCTATGTAACACAGACATTTAAAGTAGCCGATTTTGTGAAAAATCGGACCTCTCGTTGTAAATGGAAAAATCGTGTCATCAAAAAATAAAGCGTGTGTTTTATCAAACGTTCTTTGTATTCGTATAGATTTTTGAGGTGGCTTAAAGCTGATATTTGATAGCCGGATCAATATAAAACAATATCTTTGTATGAATTATCGATATTGAGACGCACATAAAGCCGACAAAACCGATCGCATCTATATAAACAAGGAAGACACGTCTATGAAAAATAGTTTTCAAAACCTTAAGTACAACTGATTAAATGAGTCGTGTTCTGAGAAAACTGGGCATAATGCATGTACTTAAAGTGTCGTCCCAGATTAGCCTGTGCAGTCCGCACAGCCTAATCAGGGACGACACTTTCTGCTTAATTGGATTTTTGCTAAGAAGAGACTTCATTTAAACGAAAAATGTCATAAAAGCGGAAAGTGTCGCACATTTTTTTTTTGCCCAGTTTTCTTAGAACACGACTCAAATGTACCTTTTCTTATTTGATGTAATAAAATCAAACAACCGCTGCAAAAGGCGATTAGCTCTTCATATAAAATAGTTGGGAAATGCAACTCGAAGCACATATGCCTAATATATACATGAACTTCATCAAGAATGTAATCAATGGATAGTTCTTAATTCCCATTGTACAGGGTAGCAGTTATTAAAATGTATGTACAACACTATTGTTTATAAATTATGTAAAGCTCTGTTTTCTAACAAACGAAAAACGAACGAACATGCAAACAAATAAACACATAAACAAACACACACAAACAAAAAATAAATCAATCAACAAATCAATCAAATATCCGTGATGTGTCTATAAATATAATATTTGTGTCGAATAATATCTTCGTTATTGAAAATGTATGCCGACATGCCCTTAAAATAATCCTGTGTTACAGCCATAGTGATATAGATATTTCGAAAACATTACGGCCAAAAAAATGTATGCATAGCTAGAACTAAAATTTCGCAATCATTTCCTGGCACCAATAATATCTTCAGTATAAATACATCTGTCATACTAATGCAATAATGTTCATACGTTCTATAATAATAATAATGGGCTACACAAGATACCTTTACGAAACATTAAATGAATCAAAGCGCTGTAGGTACAGCAATTATTCGCTTCTATGTAGCAAAATGCCACAAAACAATCTTTAAAACTTCATGTTAACAAAAAAAAACAAGTGTCAATTAAACACAGAAAATCTGAAAAAAGCACCAAAAAACATGTCGACTAAACCTAATAGGATTTATTTTTCAACCTATGTTCTAAACCCTCGAAAGAAGCTAAATTATCCAAATATGATGTTTTTTCAACCTATGTACAAAACTAGAAACATTCTAAAGATAGGCTGCTAAATATGCTAAATGGGAAAGTTCTACCCGTCGTACCTTCAGCTTGCAATTGTTGTCAATTGAGTGATCAATCGTTTATATTGCGTCAAAATCAATCGCAGCGGATAGTCTATAATAAGCCTAACAATGAAAACACATTTCAACCATTAATAATCTATTAATCAAAACACTTCAATTTCTTTTGAAACATACTGTCGCCTGATAAATGTATTGTCATTAGAACCGCGATAAAAGCTTTGTACTCCTCGCAGCACAGTACTAAAAATGAGTTGAATACATTTACTTAGAACATCCGGAAGGGTAGATCCTACCAGTTTGCACGATTGAGCGGTCTGGTCTATAGCCGCGCTACCAATATTCCATTAGACCCAATTCCGAACGACGCGGTTCGTAAATATAAAAAACAGGCCACAGTACTATTCATCTTTGGTATTACCAGATTCTATAATAAGATCCGCACAAAATATTCAATTAATGGAGGTTGATGAAGGGAACTGATTACTTATAAAAACCTTAATTATAACAAATGTATTTTATACTTTCAGATTTTTTTCCGGGCTGTCAACATGAAAAAAAATCGAATCGAGGTGGAGAGGCGTTCGGGACTTGCCGGACCGGAAGTATTTCGCCACTTGATCGGGATGTGTCTTCGGTCCTCGAAGAAAATTGCCTTGACGGCATTAGTATTCACCAGTGTGTCGCTCGTGTTTATTCTTAACTATACGCGGCATACACAGAAAGATAATTTTTCGTGGAAAAAAATTGAGATTAAGCGAGTTATAAACAGTATGGATGTCTCGACAAGATCTTTAACTCCAAATCTGACGAGGACGAAGGTTGCGCCATCCACAACGACAACGTTGTCTCCAGAACTTAAGGCGATAACGCCACAACTTGAACTTGATAAACTCATTAATGCGTCATCTAATGACAAATATCCAGTTACAATACATGGAAAATACATACTCGAAAATTCGACATTGTGTTCATCCGCGAAAAATCTCTCGGTGCTGATAATTGTGCACACGGCTCCGGACCATTTTGAGTTGCGGCTGGCGATTCGCAGGACGTGGGCGAATGATACGTACTACCGGAAGCTCGGTGTCTCGCGGGTGCTCTTCCTGCTTGGGCGAGTTGAGGACGCGGCACTGCAGGGGAAGATGGAGGCGGAATTCAAAGAGTACCGCGACATGCTGCAGGGAAACTTCCTGGATGCGTACCGGAACCTCACGCACAAGGGCGTTATGGGATACCGTTGGATCACCGAACGATGTAGAAATGCGAAATTTATTTTAAAGACTGACGACGATATCGTGGTCAATATGTTTCAATTGTTTACTCGTGTGCTTCCGAATTTTCAGAACAAAACAAAACAAATATTTTGTAATCATATTTACGCCGGAACGATGCCGATTATTCGAGAGAAGAAAAGTAAATGGTATGTGAATGAAAACCATTTTCGGGGAAAGACGGCGTTTCCGGAGTACTGCAGTGGTTTTATGGTTCTTTACACCAATGATGTTATACCGGCAATTTACAGAGCAGCCACGATGACGCCATTTTTCTGGGTTGACGACGTTTACCTCTATGGGTTGGCTCCCGGCCACGTGCCTGGAATAAAGTACAGCGACATGAAGAAAACCGACCATATGCTTGATGGGCAAAAGGCGCTGAGCTGTTACAGAAATGTGACTGAAAATCTCAGCAAAAAGTGTGATTATTTGGTGACTGGTTCCCGGAAACTTCAAGTGAGCGTGGAAACTTGGGTAGAAATGAGAAAGCAGTTCGAACATGTGTCGGGTACCTATTCGCCTTTAACAACACCAAAAATATCATCCAACCACACATAAATGTAATGAAGCATATATTCATTTGATACCGAGTTGCTTCTTGACATGCCTTAGATATAAATTTTGCAAAAAGAACACCTGTCTTGACTTTGCACACTTAACTTCATATTTGCAAGAAGGAAAAGTAGATATTGTTATAAAATTATTTATCAATTTCTAAGAAATATCATGGGACGTTTGTAACTAAAAGTTGTAAACCAGAGGAAGGGGAGACCGAGAAAACGTACGAGAGCTGGATACTATGGCATTATTACAATAGAGAGTTCAGTTCAACATACTTTTATGTTGTTTAAAATATACTAGTTAATTTTATGATGATAAAGTAAATAGGCCAAATAATAGTCGAGTAATTGATTTGCAGTTTGGAAAAAAAAGTAATCTTCACGGAAAAAGTTGTTAGTCGCAAGATATCGCTATGTACATTAATTTAACATTTTCTAAAAAAACACTCCATACAGACCAGCAAATTATTGGCTATACATAATTGAAATGTTGAATTACCGGTCGTTGCCGATGCGTTATTTATTGAATACCGAAAAGTAGCCGATCTGATAATCGTGGATTATAAATGATGCCAAACTACATAATTAAGCCGCGTTCTGTGAAAAGGAGTTTAAATGCAGGTGCGTGAGGTGTCGTCCCAGATTAGCCTGTTAAGTCCGCGCATGCTCATTAGTGATGACACTTTTCGCCTTTACTGGATTTTTGCTAAGAAGAGACTTTTTAAACGAAACATATCATAAAAGCGACAAGTTTCGTCCCTGATTAGCCTGTGCGGATCCGAGACGACTGCCGAATCCATCCAGGATCCGCTCAGAACGGATAAAACATAAACCCTCAGAACGGTTAAAACTTAAAGAAGCCCTGCGCATATGCCTATTAATTTGTTCCTGAATATGATTGCCGAACTATTTTTCGAACATCACGAAACCGTCACGAATAAAACATTCGGCATCCAAGTTTTACAACTTGTGTGTTTTTAGTGTATGCCTGCGGTTTATGAGACATGAAACCAATTTTAATGATATGAAACACATTTATCATGGCTTAAATAACCATTATTGAAATTTCAATATTTGCTTTATTGTCATTTTTCATATTGAACTATGTTCTCAGCTGATACGTTCGCATACTTTCATCGATTGCTATCTAATTCTCACCCTTTCAAATACTTAGTAATTAAACACCAAATTATGTTAAATATTGAAGCTAGCCACTCATGCAGCGAGCGACATGATTTTATTTGCAAAAGCACAAACAGTTATTGGGTTTCACTTTTTCTCGATTATTTTACGAGCTTGAATTGGAAAAATCAAACATGTTTTATACTTTCAAGATTAAGATATTTTCAATGCCGATTGTGGGTTTTATTTGGTTACAGAAAAGAAGCTTGATAAAGCTCGCTTCCATATTAAAGTGGTAGAAGCAAAACACAACACAGATAGAGCCGTGAACGGATGTCGCTGGTTTCGTAAGATAATATGAGTCGCGTTCTGGGAAAACTGGACATAATGCATGTGCGTAAAGTGTTGTCCCAGATTAGCCTGTGCAGTCCGCACAGGCTAAAATGGGACAACACATTCCGCCTAAATTGGAATTTTGCTAAGAAGAGTTCATTTTAACGATAAATGTCATAAAAGCGGATAGTGTCGTCCCTGATTAGCCTTTGCGAACTTTAATAAGTGTTTCATACAGTATAAATATGACCGAGATCAAAAACAAACCATTACATCATGTTATTTCTGCGACAATTGGGTAGAAATAACAAAGAATTTCTAACATAAAACATTGAATATTTAAATGGGCAATAACAACTATTAAGGGAGAAAACTAGTCCTACCACATTCCTCCCCCCTTAACAGAAAATACATGAATGTAATGAATTTATTTAAATCATTCCGAAAAACACTGTTGATACATTGTTTACCACAACAAAATCTTACACTCATAGTTTTTTCCATGTATTTATGTACTTTCAAATTGAATTACACACATAAACAGTACTTCAACTCAACCCTCAATTTTATTAAATATGTTTTATAATTATTATTCAAATGTCACTCGTCGAAATCAAGTTCATGGACGGCAGTATGTTGTTGGGTGAAATATTCTGCCAGGTCAGGGTTCTCAACTACACGCGCCCTTTCTCTTCTTGCCATCTCCCTAATACTTATGGTATGGAAACGTTATGACCAAAACGTAATAGGTAAGTGCATCAAACAAGATGCGTAAACTTCGAGCAACATATGTACAAGCAACATAACTAGCTTATTACATGAAACCAATTTTAATTTATCTGTCAACATCGTCATTTAACTGGTGACCTTAAACTTGTAATAATGTTCAATTAGGAATTCTAGTTCATTTACAAGTAATTAACAAGTACATGTCAGTATGCATCTATACACAGTTGACTTGAATATAAAAAACTGTTAAGCACTATACATGATAAAACGTCGCAAAACCCTGAATATAATAACGACAGTATCCAAGTCACTATCTTACTACATACATATTATATATCTACATATTTTATCTTATCGTTAGCTGGGGTGCATACTGATAATTTAAAACATTATTGTCAAATAAATGTAAAATCTGTTGTGTAACAAAAAGCAACGATTTATATGCTTGCATTCTAAGGAACAGTATTAACCCATTTATGCCTAGTGGACTCTCTTATCCTTCTAAATTGGACCAAGTATTTTCCAAAATTTGGGATGTCTTGTATATTTATTTATATATTTAGAATATTTCTTACAGAAATTCCTTTAAAAGCAAACAGCGCAGACCCTGATGAGACGCCGCATCATACGGCGTCTCATCTGGGTCTACGCTGTTTGCCAAGGCATTTTTTTAGACGCTAGGCATAAATAGGTTAACCTGCTTGCCAAATGATGCGGGCAATAAGTCGCATAGCTAACAACCCAATCAACAATTACAACTATGAATTTGCCAATTCCAATGTATCAACGGAACTGTTCACTAATCAGTATACACCTAACGACATTACCCGTTAGCGTTTTGGTTATAATACAATATACAATTACTAAGATATTCACTTACATATAGCATAATTGTAGAGTTTCTTCTACAGAATACACTATTTATCACCATTAAAGGAACTCTATTAAAGTGGCCTTTTCACAGATTTTGGCATATTTTGAAGATTGTCATTAAATGCTTAATATTGATAAATGTAAACATTGGATTATAAAAGCTCCAGTAAAAAATAAAGAATAAAATCAAAAAAAGGAAAAGAAAGGAGCTGCTACCAGGGCTCGAACCAGTGACCCCGGAGTCCTGAAGTTAGTCTGAAGTAAAAACGCATAAGCCCTTAGGCTATTCCGCCGGATATACACAGTAAAAGTATTTTATACCATATATAAGCAATCTTCGTAGTGTAGTAAATTTAAACGCAAACAACAGAACTCTCCAAATTATTCAATCGTTTCGCGTTGCAATGCTTTATAATTTTTAGGTTTTCAAATCGTCAAAATATACATATAATGGCTATTTTGGACTATAGTAAATGTTCAGTTATACTGTTACCTCACAAATATCATAACTAAAACGAAAATTTGCGAATCTGAAACAACTTTTTTCAATTTTGTCAATTTAGGCAAGCATTTTTATTTTATTTGTTTTACGGGAAATTTAAAAAAAAATGAGTCGGGGGGATAAATAAAAATAAAATCATGAAAAATGAGCAGTCTACCAAAAAACATAAAAATAAAACTGTCTAAACTGATTATTTATTTTATTTTTGAAAATTTAAAATTAAGCCAATTTAACCTTATGTATACTTGCATTAACCTTTAGGTGTTTTATATATCTTATTACACTGTTGTAGAAGCTTTTTATAATAATAGTAAACATATTTTATATATATTTATATGTAAAAGCACCTTTCGCATGTATTATACTATATTGCTTCAATAGAGACCATTAACACGCCAGGTGTGTAGTGTATTATAGTGATCGTTACACTTTTGTTGAGTGTTAATCATATGTATGTTTATAACAAATATAGCATGCTTATACTTAAATAAAAAAGAATTGAAAACTTTTAAAATTGTTTAATAGCTTTAATTAACAACCAACTTTGTAACTTTCATCCATGGAAGGAATATGCACACTAAAATACTATTTAATATACAACAGACTTGCTTTATATCATGATAATTTGTATCAATCATGACAAAAAAATGAGCCACATAACAGGAAATTGGACCTTAGGGCGATTTCGACCATTTTGGCTCCAAAAGAGCAGTCTGATCAGGATCCAAACTGTTCAACATAATTGTCATTCAGTCAGTACTTCTAAAGATGTTAAGCGAACACTTTGGATCCTGATCAGACTGCGCTTGAATTGATCTTGATCCAAACTTTGTGTAGTGAAAGTTCTAGTACATAAAATGTGAATATTTTATTTAAGAAACCGTGAGTTATAGACTTATAAAAATATATGCTGCATTTCATGTTATATTCAAAGAGAATTATAGTGTTTATTTATGTAAAGTGAACACAAGAGGCATGACTGCAATATTTTGTGTGTAACATCGTTATGAGGTTCTCTTTGAAGTTTGTTCAAATCATGCAGAAAATTTGCCCTCCCTAGGGGTTACTGTTTTGCTTATAAATATAATTAATATAATCATTCTCTGAAACCGCAAGGCCCTTTGGTTTGTTTCGTTGCATGCCAACCATATAGTGGTTCTTTGCTAAGTTTCCTCAAAGCATGTCTCCGTGGTCAAAACTGTTTGCGCTTCAGGGGTCAACTGATTTATATAGATTAATGTCTTTGATAATCCCTAACAACACAGACACCGCAAGGGTCAGGGGTTCAATATTTGGTGTGTAACATGTAAGTGTTTTATTCTTCTAGGTGTGATCAAATCATACATTTGGAGTTAAAAATAACCCGTCCTTGTTTCGCATTCGTAATATTTACATATATATTAAAGAGTTAATCAATATTATTCTCTAAAAACGCATGGGTTAGGTGATAATTATTTTGTATGTGACATTGTATGGCGGTAATCTTCGTAGGTTTTGTATCATGTCCATTGGCTTCGCATTAGCCCCAACAAAATATTGGTGTAAAAGACACAATATACCTTGAAACCTAGATTTATTTCATTGAAAATTTTCTTATGTGAATGCCGTATAAAGAATTAAATAGCACATGTAGCAAGGATTTAAATTGTTCTAGTAGAATTACTCTGCTGACTGTATATAACTTACTCGCAAGATTAATTAAATATAGAACACAACTTTTGAACTATGTAATTGTATATTTTAAAATAGTATTTTATTTTAAAAATTTCGTAAAAGACTCACAGTATTGTCAAAATAAAATGGTGTAAACTTTTGCACATATTATTTTGTTTCTCTCTTATTCACAGTTTAAGTTCAAATGAAAATTTCTATGGAATGTGTTGTCTGTATTATTTTAAGGAGAACAGCAATAACATGTTTTGGATATATAATAAACAAAGAGAGCTATATAAATGTGAAGATAATAATAACCCTTGGAACAAATACATAGAGCCGATTCAGCACCAGGGTCCTTGCTCCACTATGGGGATTGGGGCCGGGGTCCTTAGAGGGGGGAATTTCACGTCGTTTTCGGCGAAAAGGGGAATTTTACCAGATCTTTTCACCAATCAACACTTAATATTGCTCTCTTTTAATGTAATTTACATAAATATATATTTTATCAAAGGTTTATAGCAAGATACCAGCTGGCAACATAGTTGTAAAAATAAAAAAATATTTTTTTGTTTTTTAGGGGGAAATTTTAGGTGAAATAGGGGAAAAAATTATACTATTTTAAGGTGGGAAATGGGCCGAATTTCGGCCCCAAAAACGGCCAAACGAGGGCCCTGAGCACATTTATCAACAGAGCCTGATGTGTGATAAATTTATTTGCATTCCTTGCAGTACAAATCTTGCAGTATGAAAACATTATTTACAGTTGATAGAACATCCTTTTTCGGCTAAATAATTACTCATTTTTGAAAAATAATGTCAAGAAAAATAAATAAAACTTTCTTGTGACTTTGACGGACATACGAACATCGGGACCCAATGTTATTTTCTTCAGAAGCTGTGTTGCATACTTTTTTTCTAAATAAGAAATATATATGGGTGGGTGGGGAATGGGATTATTGATGCAAGTACCTGTGGTTCAGTCCTCATGTTCATTATAAAGAAACGTAAAGTAGTACTTCTGGGACATTTTCGGGATGTTGATTTTTATCTATAAAAATATTACAGGATATGCATTTTAATAAATACGCATATTTATTAAACCTACCCAAAACTTTTTAACACACAGAAAGTTATCGCTGGTGACACCTCTGCATCATCTGCCAAAACTCATTATTATTTTGAATTTCGTATCACATAATATGGGCATGATGTCAACAATGGTGTTCTGAAGATTATCTTTTCTAATTGAAATTGTTTCTGCACCGTTTTTAATTAATTTGATTTTAAAATATGCTACATCTGTCTCGTTGATGTTAATGTCCGCCATTTCGGAAATGCAATATGAAAATCATTTGTTAAATACTCACCGATTGGCCAATAGCGTGTGGTATTGGCTGCAATAGCTAATTAAAATCGCTGACGCTTTACAAGTCGAATTGGCACAACGGAACAACCCGTATTATAAACAAATTTTGAACAGCACTTTCGGCAATCTGCGCATTTTTTTGTCTAGTTTTGGATAAAATACTAGGTCGGCGGGTGACATGTAAATAAAAAAACGAAAGTGTCTTTTATTGTTATTTGTATTTTTCGAAAAATAGGGTCGGTCGCTCCCGTAAAACAGATAATAAAAAAATGCTGGCCTTACCAAACCGTGAAAAGATCCCTTTAAAGGAACAAACACCATTGAAAGTTATACTGGTTTTATTTACATCCGTACTCGTCAAGCATACAAAACAGTCTATCGGTGTACATGCTATCAAAGAGGCATTCATGCCGGAGGCGTGTCCTGCGAGTAGGCGTGGCCAGTGCAAGCTACACAACAATAATCATTTTGATAAATCATCATATAGTGCGATTTAACAATTACACACAGTAAAACGCCACACAGATTCAATTACAGATGAACGCAAACATGCCAATACTTCTAAGTATACATTTCAATTTTTATAAATATAATACAAACAAAAAATACTCATTCATCTCCCTCCCTCCCTTTCTCTCTCTCTCTCTCTCTCTAGTAGTAGTAGTAGTAGTAGTAGTAGTAGTAGTAGTAGTAGTTGTAGCAGTAGTAGTAGTAGTAGTAGTAGTAGTAGTAGTAGTAGTAGTAGTAGTAGTAGTAGTAGTAGTAGAAGTAGAAGTAGTAGTAGTAGTAGTAGTAGAAGAAGTAGTAGTAGTAGTAGTTGTTGTAGTAGTAGTAGTAGCAGCAGCAGCAGTAGTAGTAGTAGTAGTAGTAGTAGTAGTAGTAGTAGTAGTAGTAGTAGTAGTAGTAGTAGTAGTAGTAGTAGTAGTAGCAGTAGCAGTAGCAGTTATTGTAGTAGTAGTAGTAGTAGAAGTAGTTATTGTTGTAGTAGTAGT